>NC_044327.1:112163488-112463488 GCF_007399415.2 Gopherus evgoodei | reverse complement strand
GGTCGGAGTGAGAAGTCGCGGCACGGAGCACTGCAGTTCCGAAGGCCGCATCCTCTCTCGACTGCTGTACCAGGGCGTAGTGGGAAGCAAAGGTGTGGACCGATGACCAGGTCGCTGCCCGACAGATTTCCTGGATGGGCACACGGGCAAGGAAAGCCAGCGACGACGCCTGCGCCCTGGTAGAATGCGCAGTCACACGGCCCGTAGGGACATGGGCCAAGTCATAACAGGTCCTGATACAGGACGTAACCCACGAGGATAACCTCTGGGAGGAGATAGGAAGCCCTTTCATACGGTCCGCTACCGCCACGAAAAGCTGGGGGGATTTGCGGAAGGGTTTGGTCCTCTCTATGTAGAACGCGAGAGCTCTACGGACATCCAGCGAGTGGAGCTGCTGCTCCCTGCCTGAGGAGTGAGGTTTTGGGAAAAAAACCGGGAGGAAAATCTCTTGGTTGACGTGGAAGGCTGAGACCACCTTGGGTAGAAAGGCAGGGTGTGGTCTAAGCTGCACCTTGTCTTTGTGGAAGACCGTATATGGGGGGTCTACCACAAGGGCTCGGAGTTCCGACACCCGTCTAGCTGAGGTGATAGCTACTAGAAAGGCAGCCTTCCAAGAGAGGTAAAGCAGGGAGCAAGTAGCTAACGGCTCAAAGGGGGGCCCCATGAGCCGGGACAACACCAGGTTAAGATCCCAGGTTGGAGCAGGGGGACGGACGTTAGGGAATAACCGTTCCAGCCCTTTAAGGAATCTCGACACCGTCGGGTGAGAAAAAACGGAGCGACCGTCTGCACCCGGGTGAAAGGTGGAGATAGCTGCTAGATGGACTCGCAACGACGATAAGGCCAGACCTTGCTCCTTGAGGGACCAAACATAGTCTAAGATTTCGGTTACCGAAACCTCCATAGGGCGGAGATTTCTCTCTACGCACCAACAGGAGAAGCGTTTCCATTTCGCCGAATATGTGGCTCTTGTGGACGGTTTCCTGCTGCTCAAGAGCACCTCTCTCACAGGCGTGGAGCAGCGCAGCTCGGAACCAGTTAGCCACGCAGGAGCCACGCCGCTAGGTGCAGCGACTGCAGGTCTGGGTGACAGAGAGACCCGTGGTCCTGGGTAATCAGGTCCGGATGAAGGGGCAGGGGAACTGGGTCGGCTACGGCCAAGTCCAGCAGCATGGTGTACCAGTGCTGTCTGGGCCATGCCGGGGCCACCATGATCACACGAGCCCTGTCTCTGCGCACCTTCAGGAGGACCTTGTGAACCAGAGGGAACGGAGGAAACGCATAGTACAGGTGGGTCGACCACTGGATGAGGAAGGCATCCGCTATCGACCCCGGCTCCCTGCCCTGAAAGGAGCAGAACGCTTGGCACTTCCTGTTCCCCTTGGACGCAAAGAGGTCCACCCGTGGATAACCCCACCTCCGGAAAATGGAGAGAGCGACGTCCGGGCGAAGGGACCACTCGTGTGACAGGAAGGATCTGCTCAATCGATCCGCCAGCGTGTTCCGTACTCCGGGAAGGAAGGAAGCCCTGAGGTGAATGGAGTAGGCTACGCAAAAGTCCCAGAGTCGTATCGCCTCGAGGCACAGGGAGGAGGACCTGGTGCCGCCCTGCTTGTTGATATAATACATGGTCGTCGTGTTGTCCGTGAACACGGCGACACAACGACCCTGAAGCTGATGACAAAACGTTTGGCAAGCAAGGCGGACCGCTCTCAACTCCCTCATGTTGATGTGTAGCCCCACCTCCTCCTGGGACCACAGGCCCTGTGTCCGCAGGGTCCCTAGGTGGGCCCCCCAGCCTAGATCTGAGGCATCCGTTGTCAGGGATACCGAGGGCTGAGACGGGTGAAAGGGAAGACCCGCACACAATACGGACTGGTCCAACCACCAGCCGAGGGAATCTAAGACCTTCTGGGGGATTGTGATTAACATGTCTAACGGTTGCCTTGCCGGCCTGTAATGACTGATAAGCCACAGCTGGAGAGGCCTCATGCGGAGCCGAGCGTAGTCGGTCACAAAGGTGCACGCCGCCATGTGGCCTAACAGGGTTAGACATGTCCTCACTGACGTCAACGGGGCTGACCGCAAGCGTTGAACGATCGCCGCCATGGTCTGGAACCGCTGCAGAGGCAGCGAGGCCCTGCCCACAGTGGCGTCCAGGACGGCCCCGATAAATTCCACCTTCTGAGTGGGCCTCAGGGTGGACTTGTCTGTGTTTATCAAGAGGCCCAGACTCGCAAACATGCCGGTGATCACGCTGACATGGCTGTTCACCTGCTGTTCCGACGTGCCCCGAATCAACCAATCGTCCAGATAAGGGAACACGTGGACACGGTTGCGCCGAAGATGCGCCACGACAACTGCCATGCATTTTGTAAACACCCTCGGGGCCGTGGACAGGCCGAACGGGAGGACTGCAAATTGATAATGAAGAGCCCCCACAACGAAGCGGAGAAAGCGTCTGTGGCGCGGCCAAATGGCAATGTGGAAATACGCGTCCTGCATGTCGAGGGCGGCGTACCAGTCTCCCGGATCCAGGGATGGAATAATGGTCCCCAGGGATACCATGCGGAACTTCAACTTCACGAGGTATTTGTTGAGCTCTCGCAGGTCGAGGATAGGCCTGAGGCCCCCCTTGGCCTTGGGGATCAGAAAGTAGCGGGAATAAAACCCCTTGCCTTTCTCGTTTTCCGGAACCGCCTCTATAGCTCCTTTGCTGAGGAGCGTCTGCACCTCCTGCCGAAGGAATTGCTCGTGAGAGGGGTCCCTGAAGAGGGACGAGGAAGGAGGGCGGGAAGGAGGAAACGAAACAAACTGCAGGCGGTATCCCGTCTGCACCACGCTTAAGACCCAGCGGTCCGATGTTATTTGGGACCACGCCGGGAGGAAAAACGAAAGGCGGTTGGAAAACGGGGGGGAAGGATCCATAGGGGAAACTGTTACTGCGCCCTCGAGCGCACCTTCAAAATGAAGGCTTAGGACCAGGCGGGGGTTTTGAGGAGCCTTGGTTCTGCCCCCCTTGGTTCCCCGACTGCCTGCGCCTCCCGTTCCTGCCGCGGCGCCTGTAAAGGTCCTGCCGCTGGCGGAACTGGGAAAACGGCCTGCGTTGTTGTTGTTGTTGTTGTTGTGGCCGGAAGGGTCTACGCTGCGTCACGGGAGTGTGCATCCCGAGGGACCGCATAACGACTCGGTTATCTTTCAGACTCTTGAGTCTGGGGTCTGTTTTGTCAGAAAACAGGCCCTGGCCTTCGAAAGGAAGGTCCTGTATAGTATGCTGGAGCTCCGGCGGAAGGCCGGAAACCTGCAGCCAGGAGATGCGACGCATCGTAACTCCTGACGCAAGGGTATGGGCAGCCGAGTCCGCAGCGTCCAAGGAGGCTTGCAAGGCCGTGCGTGCGACCTTCTTGCCTTCGTCCAAGATGGCCGTAAACTCTTGGCGAGCATCCTGTGGCAGCAGCTCCTTAAATTTGTCCACTGCCACCCAGGAATCAAAGGCATATCTGCTCAGCAGGGCCTGCTGGTTGGAGACCCTGAGCTGCAGCGCCCCAGCCGAATACACCTTACGGCCAAGGAGGTCCATCCGCCTGGCCTCTCTTGATTTGGGGGCTGGAGCCTCCTGGCCATGACGCTCCCTATCGTTCACTGATTGAACCACCAGTGAACACGGAGTCGGGTGTACATGGAGATATTCGTATCCCCTAGAAGGGGCCATGTACTTCCTCTCGACGCCTTTTGCTGTCGGAGGGATGGAGGCCGGAGACTGCCAGATGGTGTTGGCGTTGGCCTGGATGGTTCGTATAAAGGGCAGGGCGACCCTGGTGGGAGCATCAGAAGAGAGGATGGTTACAATTGGATCCTCTATCTCCGAGACCTCCTCCGCCTGCAGACTCAGATTTTGAGCCAATCGCCTGAGGAGGTCTTGGTGCGCCCTGAGATCCAGCGGGGGGGGACTGTTGGAGGAGGTACCCGCCACCGCCTCATCCGTGGAGGAGGATGATGAGACCCCCGGCACGAGAGTGTCTAACTGAGGGTCTTCCTCAGCCCTCGCCTCTGCCTCCGGAGCCACAGCGGAGTCCTGCTGCTTGGACCCTTCCTCCCCTTCCGGGGAGGGAGGGGGGCGAGACAACGAGGCTTCCGGGGCCCTACGCTCCGCAGTCGCCGGCCTAGCAGGGAGCTGCTGGGGGCCCTGGGCCTGATGGTACGCCTAGGGTGTCCAGAATCCCCACTGTTGTGGGCCTTGGTCCTGCAGCGGCGGATCACCAAACAGCGCCGCCTGCCGGTCGGTGCCCAGCGCATAGCCGCTGTCCGTCTGGGAGGATACGGACGGCTGTCTCGAGGGCCACGGTGGGGCCGACCCTGGATGGTACGGGTCTGCGCGGGCCGGCACGGAGGATCGTCTCGGTGCCGGGGACCGGTGCCGGGAGTCATATCGGTGCCGGGATCGGGACCGGGACCGGGATCTGTCACGGTGCCGTGATCCTGATCGGTGCCGGGCGCCGCTTCGGTGCCGGGCGCCGCTTCGGTGCCGGGACCTGCTACCAGCTCGGTGCCGGGAGGTCGACCGGGACCTGCCACCAGCTCGGTGCCGGGAGGTCGAGCGAGACCGGGACCGGGACCTGCCACCAGCTCGGTGCCGGGAGGTCGACCGGTGCGGCGAGTAGCGTCGGGACCTGCTCCTGGAGTCGCGGTGCCGGTGTCGACTGGAGCCTGACCGCGACTGTCTCGATGCCGACCGGTGCCGCGAGTGCGACCGGTACCGCTGAGGGGAGCGGTGCCGGGACTGCGAGCGGCGTCGGGATCTGGAGCGCCCAAGACGTCGGGACCTGGATCGGGAACGACTGTCTCTGGGCGGCGCCGACATCATGGGCTTGCCTCTGGACATGACCCGCACCGGAGGTACCGGGGGTGGCAGCCGAGTGGGCTCAGTCAGGGCAATAAGGTCCCGAGCCGAGGCGAAGGTCTCCGGTGTGGATGGGACCACTATCTCAACCCCAGATCTCATGGGGGAGCTCGGCGGCACCGGACTCAACGGACCCGCCGGGCCCGGAGTCAACGGTGCTGACGGTGCCGGCGGCGCCGCGGCCGATGTCGAGGCCGGGCGCTCTAGCCGGGTCTGCCTGGCCGGAGTATTAGACTTCGACGGCCTTGGCTCTGGCTCCAGTGCCGGAGAGGGTCAGTGCCGAGGAGTCTTCTCGGTGCCGGAGCGATCCGGTGCCGGTGCCGATACCACGGCCTGCGAAGCCGTCGGGTCAAGTGCCGCCTCCATTAGGAGAGTTCAGAGCCTTTGATCCCTCTCCTTCTTTGACCTCGGCTTAAAGGCCTTACAGATGCGGCACTTGTCGGATCTGTGCGATTCCCCGAGGCACTTCAGGCACGCTTCGTGGGGATCGCTGGTAGGCATGGGCTTCTTGCAGGCCGCACACTGCTTGAAGCCCGGCGAACCAGGCATGAGCCCGGTGCCCGGTGCCGGGAAGGGCTAAGCCCCCGGCGAAAAAGTACTTTACAACTAATTAACTTAACTATCAACTTAACAAACTAATTAACAACTATAATGGAACTAGAGATAACGATAGATAACGATAGATAACTAGGAGAGCTAGGGACGTGGAGGACAGCTATGCCGCGCTCCACAATTCCAACGACCGACACGGCGGTAAGAAGGAACTGAGGAGCGGGCGGGCCGGCAGGGATATATATTGGGCGCCATGGCGGCGCCACTCCAGGGGGCGACCTGCCGGCCCACTGGAGTTGCTAGGGTAAAAAGTTTCCGACGAACGTGCACGTGCGGCGCGCACACCTAACTGGAATGGATGTGAGCAATCACTCGAAGAAGAACTGACACATGGTGCTGTAATCCTAGCTCTGTAATCTTCAGCATGGGTCAGGAACATAGACTCAATAGCTCCAGAAAGGGAGAAGGATAATTCAGTGGTTAGGGTGTTAGCCTGATATTTGAAAGACCTGGGTTCCATACCCTGGCCACTCCATCAGGCTTCCTTGTGTGTCCCTGACCAAGTCACTTAATCTCTCTGTGCCTCAGTTCCCCATCTGTAAAATGGGAATAATAGCACTGTCCTACCACACAGGAGTATTATGAGGATAAGCCTGGGAGGTGCTCAGATGCAATAGTAATGGGGACCATACAAGTACCTAAAATAATAGAGTCTGACACCTGTAGTTTGCTAGTTTAAATTTAGTCCAGTGATTTAAAATTGTTACCATCAGATGGATGCTTGGCAGTATATAGTATGTGAAAGGAATTTGGTGCTACAATTCTGGGGCCAGATTCTGTCACCCTTACTCACACCAAATAGCATCTGACTTCCACAGAGGTCAAACTGATTTCAGTGGTACTATATATGTAGCAAGTAGAGCTGCATGGAGAATGGTAATTCTGCTTTACAAAGCAGTTTGACGCTGCATCCTGGCAGGGGGTTAGACTAGATGCCCCTTGTGGTTTTATCATAGGGTTAGCAGATTTGAAATTAGGTTTTATTCTGATTTGGAAATACTCTGCAAAAAGAAATGGAGCCCAGGTTTCGAGGTAGGCTGCCCTGGAACAATGGCCCCTGAGAGCCCATACTGACAAGGACCTGGGAGCCTGGAACTTGGCTCTGTCAGTGTTTCCATGCTCATAGCTACCCATCTGGTCATAGGAAGGGGAGCTGGGAGTCTGCATGTCCTGGTGCTTCCAGCTCTTTGACAGCCTGCCTGGCAAGCTGTGGAGGAGCTGGGGGCTTGGAAGCACCACTCCGTGGCAGCCCAGGTCCTGTTGCAACATCATCAAAGTCTAACAGTCTCTGCAAAATGTTCAGTTTTGATGAACCATCATTCTCAGAGAAAAAAGTTCCATTGAAGAATTTCTGATTAGCTCTCCTAGTAGGGAACTATTCATTGTGAACAAAGGCAGCAGAATCTGGCGCTTGGTGAAATTTTCCACTGCTTTGTTTTGCATTTGTTGCAAGACTTATTGCTCAGATGTGTTTATTTTTCTTAGTCTTTGACAAAATCTCTGTTCTCACCATATCCTGGATCTCTAGGGGGACATATTGCAGATCTGTTAATGTGCTATGTTTATCAGTGTTTGTAAAGAGTAACATCAGCTTGAAAAATCTGTAAAACCAAACATATTTTGCATTTAAACAGCATCGGCAATCTACATTTCTCAAATTATTTGCTAACATTAAACTAGCTTTACAACATCCCTATAACATAGGGAACTATTACACCCATTTTACAGATAGAGAAACTGAGGCACACATTTACCAATTTGCCCAGTTTGTCAGAGTCAGTAAAGCGTGGGAAAATAACCCGAGAGTCCTCACCCCTGGTTTTCTACTCTAACTATTGGATGAAACTATCCCTCTGAGCTGACCTTTGGTCCTAAATCATGTAATAAAACACAAATAGAAATGCTGCATTAAAGCACTATGTTACAAGTCTTCCATTAAATTTACACTTGTTGCAGAAGAAAATGGTGCTCTTTCCACAGAGCTGTCTGTGAAAGACAGATTTGGAACCACTTCAAGAATATTTCCTGTGACTTTGTCAGACACACACACAGCGAAGAACTCTTGCTATCAGTCTCCAGTTTGCCTCGTCCCACAGCCCATGGAGCAAGAATCAGCCTTTGGAAGGAAAAAGAAGAGAGGCCACATAATATGCATTTTTTATGCTATGTGACTAAAAACTATGCGAGCTGACACGGAGTGGAGTCTGAGCCAGAAAATAAACAGTTTGTTGCCTGACATATTTTCCAAAAAACTTCTCAGGAGGAAGGTAATTGTAAGAGCCTTTTCCAGGCCCAACAGAACCTTAAGAAAGTATTTCTTTAAACAGTAAGTTACAGAATTTAGCATATACATTTCTTGGGAGTGGGACTAAGTTTTCTTCTATACAACCTTGTGCACAATGATAGCACTAAAAAACTAATGGGTGAAAGAAAGATCCACTCCACCATTTCAGCAAAGAAGAAAGGAGTCTGATGAGGAAGTCACCATTATACTCCTGTCAGGGAGATACTACTTATTGCTATTAGGTAGAGGTAAGAAGGAGTGCTGGATGGAAACTACAATGCTACAATCTCGACAAACAACATTCCCAGAAAAATAACAAATCGAGCAAACAAGCAGAGAAGGGGGTTTCATATTTATTTTTAAACATGTATCGAAATGTTACTGTGGGAGGAGGGCTCTGTATATCCCACAGTATGCCAGAGCTGAATTCTCCAGCAAATCCCTGCTGATTGCTGCAGCAGTGTTTCTTGGATTGCAAAATTACCCAACAACATGTGATTTTGTTTTACATCCAGCAATTCTAAAAAGTGCCCCATGAAGTGATTATGTAACAATAAATACTTGAAAGCATTTTTTATTAAGTTGTGTCAGTTTCCTTGGTGCTGAAGGCCACAGAGTGGAAGACAAGGTCCATGTTTTCAATTGCTATCTATCTAAAATAGGCCAGTAAAGAGGCACTCACATACGCTTGTCTCATCTCAGAAAAGGGAAGGCTTTACACAATTTAATAAAATTGTTGAAAGGCTTCCCAAAAATCATGCATTGCCACATGCTTCCCTCCCTGAATCTAGCGTTTGCTATTCTAGTTCTCCCAATAAACCCCTCCCTCCAACATTTATTACACTTTTGTTTGTTCTGCTGCAGTTCCCCCCACACCTGCAGCCCACCCATAGTCTGTGCTATCCATCCTTCACTTGCCACTGCTCTGATCCTCCTTACACTCCCTTTTCCTCTGCTAGACCCCCCACGCCCAATGCTTGGGTCTACCCTGGGAGAGGAGTCTGGTATGGGGAGAGGCAAACCAGCTATTAAGTTTGAAGCCTGGGAGAAGATTTTGGCAAACAGGTCTTATTGAGCATAGCCTCATCCCTCACCAAGAGATGTTTCCCTACTTCGGGCTCAGTGCAAACATTTAATTCTCCTTGCATGGGAGACAGAGGATCAGCAGCAAAGGACAAGCTGGGAGAAAATGATCAGAAAATATAGGACTTGTGTGGCCAGAACAACATTTTCTGAGGTAACTGAAGGGAAAAATTCCATAAATGCAAAGTTGTGGAATCCTCCACAAAGCCCAACCTTAGACTGAGGGGGCCAGGAGCCAGGAGAACTCATGGACAGCAGAGCTCTGAAAGGACACTCAGGGAGTTCTTACAGGACTGCTAAAATTTTGCTGCAAGGATCCAAAGTTTGTGCACTGCCGAATCCAACACAATGGCAACGGAGTCTGCTTTGCATATGTAACCCACACACCTCCTGGCTGTGGTGTTCTGTCCCCTCTAGTGGCACCAAGACCACTTTGAGATTAATGAGCCTGCTACAGCCTTAGGCCACGTCCAGACTAGATATTAAAATCGATTTTAGATACGCAACTTCAGCTATGGGAATAACGTAGCTGAAGTCGAATTTCTAAAATCGAGGTACTCACCCGTCTGGACGGCGCTGCATCGATGTCCGCGGGTCTCCGTGTCGATTCCGGAACTCCGTTCGGGTTGATGGAGTTCCGGAATCGATGTAAGCGCGCTCGGGGATCGATACATCGCGTCCAGACTAGACGCGATATATCGATCCCCGAGCAATCGATTTTAACCCGCCGATGCCGCGGGTTAGTCTGGACGAGGGCTTAGCTAAGAGCCCCGGGGCTTTTAGCTCATGCAGTAGAGGCTCATGCATTTACCTCCCGAGATCTCAGGTTCAATCCCGCCTGCCGACAAATGGAGTCTGTCAGTGTTACATATGCCCTGGCTCAGTATTCCCCAAAATAGACTTATCCCACTATAAGTGTACCATGCTTACTGTATTTCACTCAAAACACCACAGAGAGCTCGCTGTCTGGGTGTGATAGATTCCAGACTATTGAACTTTATGGCTGCCAAGAAGGCCATTGCTGTGTGGATCAACGCAGCTGCACTTTTTTTCTTATTTGAGTTCTCTCTCCTTGTTCCTGCTCCTCTGGCCACCTTTGTTATCTTTTTTTAGGATGTTATTTCAGCTTACTTGATAGCAGTCTCACCTCTGGGGCAGAAGGTCATCTATTTAAGTCCTAGGAGTTGGCCTCATACCAAATTCTGACAGTAGAGTGAAACACTGTACTGGGCTAGTGAACTGCATTGATCCTACCCAGGAGGGCTCATTCCTGTGAGGATATTCAGGAAATTTAAGACACATTAACTAAAAGGTGTGACGTTAAAACACACTCACAAGTAAAGTGATCTGAGTTTGCTTTAGACCTTTGAAGGAGGAGTAAACTAAAACAGCTAAAGCCTTGGTAACTAGACTGTCTTACTGCAGATGGGTTCACAGTGACTTTCCTATGCTCATGAAGATAGTCTCGCCACCACTGAAAGCCAGCTCTTCTTCCTCCCAGTCCTACAGTTTACAGAGACTTGTTATTCCATGGATTTTTCTGATTTGGATTGTAAATTCCTCCAGGATCTTATCTGTTTATATGCTTTGTGAAGCACTTATAGTGTGCTAGAACTATCTAAGGGCTTTGCACTGTAGTCTCTCAACTGAAACATATTCTCCCTCCCCATCCTCCAAAAAAAGATGTATCTAACTACAATTGATGTGACTTCATTGTTCAAAGAACAAAGATTCATGGCAATGAGAAATGCTAAGCACTTGTCAAAGCAAGAATAATGCCCTTAAATTTGTCAGGCTTCAATATCCAAAGAATACTAGAACATAATGAACTCAACCAGTTTATATTTCAAAATATAACACTATTTTTCTAGCTCTTTAAACAAGAGATGTCTTGCTGGCATAAGACGTGTCATTGTGCTAATTCCACATGGAACAGCAAATCCCACATAAGAAAATGTTCACAGCCATAAAATACAAGCATTTGGTCCCTATTTGCTGAAAGGAAACATGTTAATTATATGAACATGGCCACAGGAAATGAATCCAACACAACAAGCTTCCCACCCCAGCCCCGAGGCCCAGCAGGCCAGATCCTCAGCTGAGGTAAGTCAGTGTAGCTCCAGCTAAGAAGCTGGCTCCATGTGTTCTTGAAAGGGGACTGCTCTTAGTGGCCTCCATCCCCAAAGAACCTGGCGTGCTGCACAGTAGTAATTACACCCAGGAGCAGCGCCAGGATTTTTGGCACCCTAGGCGGGGGTCCTTCCGCGCTCCCAGTTGTTAGCGGCAATTCTGCGGCAGGAGGGCCTTCTGCGCTCCCGGTCTTCAGAGCACTTTGGCAGCAGGTCCCGGAGCGAGTGAAGGACCCGCCGCAGAATTGCTGCCGAAGACCCGGAGCGCGGAAGGACCCCCCGCCGCCGAATTGCCGCCGAGGGTGGCAAAATGCGGCCCCCCCAAATCCTAGTGCCCTAGGCGACCACCTAGGTCACCTAAATGGAAGCGCCGGCCCTGATTACACCAAGTAATTGCTCTGTAGTCAGCCAGTACATTACACTTAATTTACACTCCCCATTTAAGTGTACTATTCCCTGTTTAGATTTGCACTCCCTTTCTGGGGACTGTATGTAGCCATTTTTAATAATAATACTATTTATATAGGCCTCTCTGAATGGTCTTTTTGAAAGACTGTTTACTCTGTCATCTGGCAGGCTAAGAAGAAAGGCCTCTCTGGGACGTGCATGGCAGAGAATGGGGTTTTTTGCCAGTCTTTAGGATCTAGGTTGTTAAAGGAACAGGCTAAGAGCTTTAGCTCCATTCTCAAAGACCCTGGGGATGTTGCCCTTTAATTTATATTTCTGCACTGAGATTTCCTTCCCACGAGACAGAAAGAGAGACAGACGGATGACCCATGTTTTCTTTCCTCTAAATCACTGTTGTGCTCAGGCTTTCCTACCCTTCCCCAGAGCAGAATGGAATTCTTTCCTCATTTGAAAAGAAAGAAATCCCCATTTAACAGGGTTAACAGGATAACTGAGTGGCATCTTCAGCTTGGCTTATGCGAGGAGAAGAAACTAGCATTTCCCAGCAGAGAGTCTTATTTTATTAATGTCTTTTTTCCCCCTAGCTGCAAAGACTGACTCTTACCTGACCGAGGAAATAGCTGCAGTTTCATCTCTGCAGCTTGTTTCAAAGACAATAAATCTGTCTGCCCCCGCCTGACAAATGGCTGCTATTATGCCCCAACCAGTCCACTGTGGCTAATTGAACAAGTAATAGACACAGCAGTAACCAGTCAGCAAGCACCACTCAGAGGTTATGCTGTAGAATAGCCCTAGGTTAGGAATATGTATTTCTTTTTCAGTTAGGAGTTCTAAGGAGGAAGGAGATAAGGCTCCAGTAAAATACTCATGGGCTGAAGGAGTGAGTCTGAAAGTGCTCTGAAATTTAGAGATCAATTCCCACCTGCGTTAATTTGAAATGTGGTATAGTCAGAAGTCCTTGCCAAGATTGTTTAGGCCAAGTCAGACCCTGTGTGAGGATTCGGACAGCACAGGACTTGATGAATTAGTCTGGAAGTAAGCAAGGTAGAGGGAACTTAAAAAAAATGACACCCCACTGAGTCCTGTCTCTTCCACCACAAGCAGAACAGAGGGGATGGAACCTGGTGGGACTCCCATAAAAAGGACCTCCCTGAACAACCAGATACCCAGCACTAACCTTTGATTTTGCTCTGAAAAGATCACCTGGGTCAGTGGAGAAGAATCCCACCTTCCCCTGCTAGATCTGCAGGGCTGTCAACTGTAGCATTTCATTATTATTTGTACTGCAGCAGCATGTGGGCTCCCCAGTCATGGACCAGGGCCCCACAGTGCCAGGCACTGTACTAACACAGACCTGGAAGATGGTCCCTGCCCCAAAGAGCATAGATCATAACATTCCTCTGGATTTTCACTATGTTTTCCAGTGAGGAGTTCAGATGTCAACCAGTCAATATTTTATTTCAGATGGAAATCACAGTAAAGTCTAAAATTACATCTTTAAAACAATTAGGTTACTGACTGGCAAACCCAAGCATCCAAAAGCAAGAATATGTTAGTTAAAGACCCCCTAAATCTTACACGGCTCACATTATAAACACATTATTCTTATCCTGTATAAAATAATGCACCCCATGTATATTTATGTTTCTTTATCAAAGGGATTGTGTATTGTGTTTATATTCCCTACATTACTCGGGAGGTCATTTGGATTAGGGATAAGATGTTGTTTTGTGACAAAATACGCATTACATCCTGTTTAATAGGAATTATTTCTTTCTTTTGAGAGCAGTGCATTACTTCTGATACCTCTCCTCAGCAAACAATGTATGCATATTAGTCTATGACAGGGATTCTCAGCCTGGCGAGTCACGACCCCCAGAAAGGTGGCAAACAGTTCTGGGGAGGCGACAAAGGATAGGAGTCCTGGCTGGGGTATCCCTATATGGCAAAGGGGAGTGAAGCATGGAAAGGTTGATATCCCTGCTCTACTACATTATGATCTACTATAGCGTATAGTTAACACAAGGACTTCTATGTTCCCGATTTATTATTGTACATATTCAACAAAATATGAAAACTGGAGAGGACATATATTCTTAGAGCTTGCAAACAAACACTTATGCACATGAGTAACCATGAGTGAGTACTCCTATTGATTATAAAAAGTTACTCACCTGGGTACATGTTTCCAGGATCAGGCCTATAGCCTCTAAGGCCCAAATCCTTAGAAGTGTTTATGCTCCTAATTTCCTGTAATTTCAGTGTAAATACCTTTGAAAGTTCCAGACCTTCACTTTTCAGGCAGTTTCCTTGTCTTCCTACATGTCAGTACAGTGTCTAGTGCAAATGGGCCCTGATCCTCTGGGCACTAGTGCAATGCAAATAATGATGGTCAATCATAATAATGGTGGGTTAGTGACATGAATTAGTAAGAGGGGAATCAGTTTTCATATACATACAAGTGAAGAGAGTAACTGAACTATAACAATTACCAGGGTGGTCGTTACATAATCTGATACCCTAGAAGTTAAAACTAATCCTTACAGCATTAAAATACGATCCAGGATTCTGCCCAGGGCGGGTTAGTGCACAGCCAAGGACTGAGAGGTGATTACAGCAAAGCAACTACACACCAGGCTGCCAAGTGGGACTACAGGTCAGGTCTGACATGCGCAGGGTTGTGGCCAGGATTCCTTGTGGACCCACGTGCTTCACAGTATGAGGAGGCCTTGCCTTCAGCTACTTCTTCAAGACCAATAAACATTCCCTTATACGATATCACAAAGGCTGGGAAGCCTGCACAATTCACCTCCTGGGCATTGCCATGTGCCTTTCCCTTCCTGTGGGCCTGGCTGATAGGGCCCATCTTATTCACTGAGGTATTTCATCACCACCCTCCAGCCAGACTGATCAGCACCCTTACCACAGAGATGCTGAAGTTTGTCAGAGGTGCTGTTTATATGACAGTTCTAATAGAGTATATAAAACACAAGGCTCAGAGTCCTGCATATCTTACAAGTGTGATACTAAAGGGCAGGAACAACTCTGTTTCTGCTTGTTGCATTTGTTTTCATGTCTTATGGATAAACAGAGCCAAGTGCAATTTCTGATCCAGCCCCATGCTACATTCAGTTAGAAAGTATGAAACACAACACTAATCTGAGACAGTACTGGACAGCTGAAAATTAGTGATCATGAACTACAGGTGGAAATTAGAACAAAAAGTACAATGCAAACCCAGAGGGGAATAACTGTGCAACTGCTTTACCAAAGAAAAAATTGAAATGATGAATGAGTCACTTTCTATCTCAGAGTCCAAAATACAAGGGAGAGCAAGAAATGCATTTCCACTACTCAGCAGAAATTGGGATTTTTCCATTTTTTAAAAAAGTGCCAAGGAAAAACTGCATTACACTCTGGGTAAAGCCCTATGGTGCTCTTGTTTGTTTGTTTTCAGGCACTGGTGAGTGTTTATTTAAACAGGGGTGAAAATCAATGCAAAAAACTAATTGAGCAGTTTCCAGGTCAATATCAGGGTTAAATACTGGGGAAAGGGAGTGCAGAAAAATAAAACAGCAAATAGAGAAAATTAAATTGTTTAGGAAACCATTCCCTCTAATCCCCATTACAATAATAAAACTTCTTTTTAAAACAAAAACAGTTTAGTGCTAGTGACTTGTGCCGTTATCCTTGATAAAAGGGGTTTCTGTGTAGATTCCAAGAGTCTTGGGTTATCGTAAGTTGCACCCGTTTTTTCAAAATGTCCAAGGCTTTTTTCACCAGGGCTCAGAAAGGGCTTCCTCCAGCAATCAAAATTGGGTGACTGTCCACTGAAGGATACTGGAGAGAACAGACAAAGAAGGAGTACTTGAACAGAACCCTCATCACAAAATCACCAGCTTTCCTGTCACAGAGGTGGGACACAGAGGCTGGGAGCCAGAAGAAAGCAGCTCCCAGTCACTGAGATACAGATATGCCAGCAGCATGTCCTGTTCCCTGCCTGGGGGCATGAGGGGGCTCTGTCTGGTGGGCAAAGCGGACAGGGCTCTGTGCCCTGAGGCTCTTCAGTGATGCGTCCCAGAGCATACATCCTCACAGGGGAAAAGGGTGCCTGCCCAGAAGTGAAGAGGGGTTGGCAGGAAGTGTACAGGCCTCTGTGCCCTGGGGCTGTGCTGAAGGGCTGGGGTCAGGAGGGAACCAGTACTCTCTGCAGCCTGACACTGCAACACTCCACAGTGTCAGCTGACTGCCTGTCCATCTCCTTCTCCCACAATGTAGCTGCAGCAACCATCCACCGGCAATTACCCTCCCGTGTGCAGCCATGCTGTGCCATCCAGCAGGGAGTCTGCAGTCAGAGCTGGGAGTGGAGGAAGGGTTGAGCAGGTACAAAATCAGGATAGAAATCAGAAAAAAAAAAAATCTGAATATTGGATTTTTCAATACCAGAGAACTTTTGAAGGCTTCTGGTTGAAGCCAGAAATGAAGGGTTCTAATCCAAGGGACAGGCCCATAGTGAGATGCTCTGTGTAACTGTATCAGGAATGGACAGGTGATGAAACCCCAAACAGTACTGAGCATTTCCATAATATATTGTCCCTGTTACTGCTACATGCCCAAGGTGTGTCGCTATAATTTGGCAACACTTGTAGAGCTTGCCATGGCCAGAGCTTATTTCTGAATAAGAAGAGCTACAATGACAGCGTTTCTGACACTTGCCTTCCTTTACCTCACCTCCACAGAGGAGAGAGTCGTTCTACTGCAGACTGGAGAATGTATGCCAATGTTAATTTATGGCTAGCCTCTGGATTATGTTCTGCTACATTCATAGAGGGCTAGTGCCAATTGGCAGACTAACCCACAGTGAGGGGCAGAGCATTGCTGTGCAGTCTCTAGGTGGAAATTGTAACTCTTTGAGGTGCAGTCTCTTTCCCTATCTCCCTGTTGCTCTGGGAGAAAGTAAATTCTGATACGTCTGTTATACTATATGCTCCCTGATGTACAGGTGCACTGTGGGGGTGGAGTTAGGGTTCTCCTCTCTCCTGTCCACCTGTTACTTCCTGTGTGCAAGCAGCAGTAGTCGAGGGCCCCAGTGCGAGGGAATAAGGACGTCTTGTGCGGCACACAGGCTGGACCACTATCTAGACCTTATATAATAATTCTAATAGCACAGTGCACTGCAAGTCTCCTGACTTGTGTCCCAGAGTGACCACAGCTGTTCCTTGGCAGTGGAGTTTCACTTCTCCTGGCCTAAGGATGCTGTGCTCATTTTAGATTGTGTGTGTGCATTTCTGAACAATGCTACAAATGTAACCACATAGGAGGATGTATTGCTCATTTCTGAAACTAGAGGTAGAACCAACCATTTAAGGAATGGTTATTGACCAAATTATTGTGTCATCCCACTCAGAGGTCAACTCAGAGACCTTACTGAAGCACAGAACAGGGAATTCCTTTTTCATTAATATAGAACATGACTTTAACTCCTAATAGCCCAAGTTAAATTTACATCTGACTGTTCAGATTATTAAAAAACTTGTATTCCATGAGCATGTAAAGCCCTAACCAGGATCGGGGGCCCCATTGCATAAGGCACTTTGCACACATATATGAACAAAGATATTCAATATATGTCCTATAAGTAGCTTGTGTAAGGACAGAGAGCTGCTCAGCATAGTGCTGAGATTAGTGAAGCAGAGTCGATGGCACCAAAATGAAATCTGTTTTAATGAATGAAAACATCTCCTGGTCCCCTAAATTCTAGCATGCTTCGCCTATCAAGGCCTAAGATTTCAAAGAGTGGTATCTTATGATACTAACATCTAGCAACAGATCAAATACAGATAGTGCTGTCCTCCTTAAAATACTGGTACCTTAACGTGTGGTGTCAACAGGATTTTCAGCTTAATGAAATATTTGAGGACTTTTGATTGTTTTAAAATCAATGACTAGTAGAGACTCCAATAGCTTTGATAAGATGGGCAGTGACAAAAAATGTTTTTCAGAAAAAGCACTTTGGAAATTCCAGTTAACAAATTTTAGCAGATAGAATCTAGTTCTTGTCATTTTTAAGGAATTGCTTCTGACTACAAATCATTAATCAGCCACTAAATTACTCCTGATATAGTCCAGTCATACAACTGACCTATCTTGGGTTGCAAAATGACTAAAATACTATTAGAGACAAGGTGGGTGAGGTAATATCTTTTATTGGAGCAACTTCTGTTGGTGTGAGAGACACAAGTTTTTGAGCTACACAGAGATCTCTGTGTAGTTTGATAGCTTGTCTCTCTCACCAACAGAAGCTGACTCAGTAAAAAGTATTACCTCAGCCACCTCGTGTCTCCGATATCTTGGGATGAACATGACTGCAAGAACACTGAATAATAATTTGCTGTGAATTCATTTCTGCGCACCTAGGAATTACAGACCACAAACACAGGCAATAGCCTACTCAGATAATCCACACACCATCACGAACCTGGCATAGATATGTGCATAGGTTACTATGTGTCACAAAGGCATCTTTGTTCTTTTATACTGATTTGGATTCAGTTCCCGTACACACATCCAGAAACAAAGCCACAGAAACATTAGTGCCTCGGAGAAGGTGGCAAAAATATAAATAGGTGTTAATTAAATAGGCTTGGGGGGTTATTGCAATGTTTGAAATTTTTAAATGAATTGTTCTTTTAAATTCAAATAAGTACCTGGTACTCAGGAGACATTTTGTCTGTCAGAATTTTCAGCAGCAGCAGACAGCAGCAGATTAAACCAAAGATGAAATGCTACCAGCGGATGCAGTTTCAACCCTGATAGACCAACTAGCTGGCACCCATCAGTATTACTTAGCAGGTGTGCTTCTGTTACCATTACCGAAACATGCATATATCTAATGAGCCAGAGTTTTTACAAAAGGAAGCTAAAGTATTTGGCAGTTGGTCTCACCAAAACAAGTAGCCGTTGTTCCCAGAGACTTAGCCAGTTTGCCTGATATGATCCGGAATGAAAAAGATATTTGCGTGAATTACTGAGATTCATTTAGCTCTGTGTCCGAGTACCATATAATCATGGGCTGGTCTACACTGGGGGTGAGGGAATCGGTCTAAGATATGCAACTTCAGCTACGTGAATAACATAGCTGAAGTCTAAGTATCTTAGATCGATTTACCTCTCATCCTCACGGCGCGGGATCGATGTCCATGGCTTCCTCTGTTGACTCTGCTGCCGCTGCTCGCACTGGTGGAGTTCCGGAGTCGACGGGAGCGCTTTCGGGGATCGATATATCGCGTCTAGATGAGACGCGATAGATCGATCCCTGAGAAATCAATCACTACCTGCCGATACGGCGGGTAGTCTAGACATACCCCTTGTTGCATAGGAATTGTTAGCCAACACATATGTTAGGTTAGTACATACCACATTATACAATGCCTGGCAGTTATAAGAGCTGACCTAGCCTATGTTTTTCCCAGAGTTCTGTTCACTCATGCTAAGCTACAACACCTTGCAATACTACAACTCAGCATTTGCCATAAGCAAATAGGAAACTTGTCAAAAATCAACATACATTTGTTCTGTGTCTTAGTACAAGCTAGGGAGATGCTTTGTGGACCAATACCTAGATAAAGAAGGTACAGAACAACAAGTTAAGGAACTGGTGCAAACCGATGGGTTAGATGTTAGTCACATGTAAGAAGTTTTATAGCTTGTATAAAAATAGTTGTAGCTGAAATGTGTAATTTTGGGAGCACATCTTCTGTGTAAGGGGAATTTAACAATGCTGCACAACATGGCTTCCCAGAAACTGGTATCATGTTGAATCTTTCTCATGTACTATACTATTACTGACTTTTAGCAATAAACCTAACCAATATTGGTAAGTTGGTGTCTCACATACACAGCAGAATGAACCAAAGTGTGGTCAAACAATTGACTATCCAATTTATCAACAGAATCTATAAACTGGATGCTCTGTTCATGGCAGTCTGCATGGTATTTATGTTTTGAAGTCTCCCTTATTTGCAATATATTAACTGTAGCTGGTTATTTTTTTTATTCGATTGTCTCTTATTCTGCTCCTTTTGCTACACACTGTTCTAATGAGAGAAGCATCACGTTTTATACCTCAGCCATTACAATCCTCCCAATCATAGGAACTCAGACCAGCTGCAAACCTCAAGCTAACACAGAGCCAGTTCATTTACACAAAGAAGATAAACATCCTGTAGCCACATCGCCAAATACTTACAGGATCCCATTCAGTCTTTTCTAGACAAGACTGTGCAGGAGAAATGCCTTTAGTAGCTTCGTGACAATTTATGGCACCTAAATTAATGAAACTTCTAGAGGAGGGGAGAGGGAACACACGCACACATTCACATCTCCTCCAGTTATGTGGACATTCTCAAGAAGTTCAGGCCTATGCTATAAAATGTGGGGCTTTGTAGGGCTGTCAATTAATCATAGTTCGCTCATGCGATTAACTCAAAAAAATTAATTGTGATTAATTGCAGTTTTAATTGTATTGTTAAACAATAGAACACCAACTGAAATTTATTAAATAGTTTGGATGTTTTTCTACATGTTCATTTCAGTTGGGCAAATGTACTTTGGGATGTTACTACGAAGACAATTAAAGCAATTAAAGCATGATCAGGAGTAGATTAAGCCACTGAGAGGACAGGATGTCCCCAAGCCCCATATAAAAATAAAATTTCAGTATTTGCAGAGAAAAAAAATGATGCTATTTTGCAGGACCCAGGTGCAATGTTCTACTACACTTGCAGTTTACTACTAATATATGTATTTTAATCCACCCACACTAATAGTTCTATTGAAATGCTAGAATTCTGGGCTAACCACTTGATATTGGTCAAAGGTGACATCTCACAACTGGAGTCATGTTACAGAATCAGCAAAGGCAGCTGAACTCACACATACAGTACTGAGAACTCCAAAGAGGTTCATCTGGACTGTCAGCTTGGATGTTCCTCCAGACAGATGGGAGACAGACCTCACTGGAGCCCTTGGAGTTATGAATAAAACTGGCGTTTGGGCATTAAGGAAAGGAATGAACTCACAAGAAAAAGTTAAATAGAAAAAACCTGCAGTGAATAGTGATCCTACAGTTCTGAACAGCAAGAAGGTAACTTCTTCATATCTATTAACACAGTAAAAGAAACATCTCTAGAAACCAAGCAACAGAGACACACAGCTACCATCTACAATAGGAGAAAACTGGTCACGTGGAAGGTAGGATAAAAAACACATGCACAGGAAACTCCATATTGTATGGGATTTCTTTCTAAGAGTAAGTTTTTCTATATATAGTGTGTCTAATTGACAACAGGAAGTACACAGCAGATATATAGAGGGAACCACTTAGTGATTCTCTTTCCTTTTTTTTTTTAAAGCAGCACAAGACCCAGAGTTTAAAGGCTGCCTGTGTTCTGGCCTGGAAACATTCCCATCTGCAAAAGAAGAGAGTTTGCAGGGGGGCTCATGCCTTCTAGGGTGCCATTTTTCAGACTTTCTCCAGGTAAATTCTGGCTCTCACAGATAATCACTTATGTCCTTCTTCCTCGACTCAGCAAATCAAGCTTGCTGCTGTCCCACAAGTGCTAATGAAATCTAAACAAAGTGCACAAACAGAATGGGGAGATGTGCTGGCCTTCCCTGGACAACCAGGATCTACCAGTTAATATAACGGGTACAGAAATTTCACATGAGGAGGTGGGAGACTCAGTTTAAATAAATTTCATTTTAATGGAATGGGAAGATTTGGACAGAAGCCAAAAAAAACTTCTCCAGGTTTTGGCCCATTCTTAAAAGTGTAAGGAGAGTTCCGTCAAGGATTGTGGGAAAGTGTTTATGATCAAGCAGAAAAATAGCCTTTGCAAAAGTAGTTCTGTCTGGGTGAAAGGACTGATTATAATGGTCACTGTACTTCTTAATAACAAGATACATCTAATGGAATAATAAAGTGAGAGGGGGCAGGTTTTCAGAACTGCTCAGCATCCACAATTGGGGCATTGCTCTCAATGGGAACAGCAGGGAGCTGATCACTTTTGAAAGGTTTGGCATTACGTTATCTGGTCTTATTTCAGGTGAAGCTAAAATGGAGAGGAGAGGCACCTCGGGGGGGAGGAAGTGCGTGTGATTGATCTGAGAACACAGTCCATTTCCTCAAGCCCAGCACTGGGGAGAGGATTTGGCTCTTTGACAGTGTCTGTTAAATAAGGATTTGTTCAGGCACAGCGGAGTCTACTCTTTTAATTTTCAAATGTACTCTGTGGCCATGAAGTTCCATTATCAGTGAGCAAGGGTGAATTCAAATTGAGGTGGTCACAAGGGCAACATTAGGTGGGGAGGACAATGGGACCTTGACTCTGGTATATGATTTGTTGTCAAATGTTTACTCATCTGTGAAAAGAGGAAATCATTAGCATTTCACAGAAACAGATTTACCATTAGCATACATTTCATACAAAAAGGAACCTTCACAGACAAAGAAACCCCAGCCAAAGAAGGTGTTGATTACCAATGTGTAGGCAGGACTGACAGTGCTGTAGTGTGTGTGCGTGTGTGTGTATAGTCTTGCCCAGATGTCAAATAAATGATTACCAAGGCAACTGCATCAGTTATTTTACCCCAGGATACACAATAATCTTTTTGCACTTCATACTATGTTGCTAAGTGTGAAACATTCTCTATAACATTAAACTAACATTTGGAACAAAGATACTAATTGTAAATTACTAAATAGACTAGATAGTTACCATAACTGTATGAAAACAAAGAAAAAGTGAACAACTGCACCGAAGAGTGCTTTGGTGATGATATACACCTCTACCCCAATATAACGCGGCCTGATATAACACAAATTCGGATATAACGTGGTAAAGCAGTGCTACGGGGGGGGGAGGGGCTGCGTGCTCCGGCGGATCAAAGTAAGTTTGATATAATGCGGTTTCACCTATAAATTGGTAAGATTTTTTGGCTCCCGAGAACAGCGTTATATTGGGGTAGAGGTGTATATATTTAGTGTGGGAAGAAGGTTGATCTTGTGATGAATGCACTGGACCTCTAGGTGGTACAACAGACCAGCTTTCCCTGGGCTGGCCATTTCCTGTGTCTTCCTGTTCTCTCTTCAGTTTGAGAGGGGTGGTTGTGGCATTCAGCTTCTCTCTCAACAGAAGGCTGCTGCTCCTACAGTCTCAATAGTTCAAACAGTCTTCCCAGCTCACTTTCCAGTGTCTATCTGCTCCTCTTTGTCAGAGGGAAGGAGGGGAAGGAAAAGGCGGTCAGGGTCTGACCTCCCAGTTGGGTCTTATCCACAGTCCAGACTCTTCCCAGAAAATCATGCACGCATGCCTGCCTGCCTCTCCTTCACTCTCCCCATTTCCCTGTCGGTGTCTCCCTTTTTAGCAGCCTTCCATTTGGAACATGCTTTGCAGCTGCTGAGGGGCTGGGCCTTTTTGGCCCAGCACTGCTCTATTACACCTTACGTCTTAGCTATCGGGTGTAGCCAGGGCCGTCCTTAGGCATAGGCAACATAGGCAGCTGCGTAGGGCACCTGAAAATTTGGGGCACCACTGGGTCTTAGTGTCCACCCTCTTGTTTTCCTATCCCTGTTCTGACCCTTCCTGCAGGCTCCCACAGATGGCTGCTGTAGCCTGGTGAGTCTTCCTTGGGAGGGAATCTAGTAGTTAAAAGTGAAAAAACCTCCAGCCTGCCAGACCTATTAGCACAACACTGAAACTGTTAAAGAGACATTCAAGGGGTAATAAAGCCATTTAACAGGCATTTGCCAACCCCAAGGTATATACTGACAGGTTTCAGAGTGGTAGTCCTGTTAGTCTGTATCAGCAAAAACAAGGACGAGTCCTTGTGTCACCTCAAAGACTAACAAATTATTTGGGCATAAGCTTTTGTGGACTAGAACCCATTTCATCAGATGTCCACGAAAGCTTATGCCCAAATACATTTTTATACTGTCAGTTTCTGACTTTACTGACAAAAACAGTTGTGCATTAATGTAATATTTACACAGAACATGTCAGTCTACAGGACCTTAGTTTAAAATCTGCTTTAAAAATATTTCATTAGTGAGCTGGTGAAGATTATAAAATCACATTTCTAAAAAATGCTTGCATAGAGTTTTAGATGCACAATCATCTTTAGCCTTAAATGTGTGGATCTTCAGACATAGTTTTTTAAATAAATCCTTCAAAAGACCTCCGTTATCTAAAATACACATTTTAATTACCATAGTTAAAAAAAAAAGTGCTTCCAAGTCTTCCTGTCCTTTCTGTCCATCCCTTCACCACCTCTCCTCCCACTCCCCACTGAAGAGAGCCCTTAAAGGGACAACAGTCCTTCCCTTCCAGATAGCTGGACAAAGAGTTCCCTTTCTTTACTTCTGACTATCTGACAAACTAGTTTTAAAAGAACCCTCCAGCAAAATCAGTACCTTAGTAAGACAAAATCCTTCTTATGCCTAAAATCTTTGGAAACATATTTTTTTAAAGTTGGTGAAATTTCATAACCATGTCTCTTGTTATAGAGATCACACAAAGTAAATTACTGTTCCCTTTTTCTAAAAGCAATGAACATTGTTATGAACACACTAAACCTCTCTGATTAATTTAAAAGAATGTCTTTGTTTCGGTGAGTTAAATATGTAATAATCTGGAATGCTGGCTTAAGATTTGAGTACATTTAAAATATAAATTCAACTTAGAAATACTGATGAAGAAAATGTAAAACAGAGAAGAGCTCCATCATGTATTCCATTATATGTAATGTTGTATTCAGCAGGACAGCTGACTCACCCTTACTATGAAGTTTTTGCAAATGAATCTCTGACAAACTTCAGGGCATATCAAAAAACCTGTGACTGACATTTTTTATTCCCAAATTTTAGTGCTTTTAATTAGGTACTTTCTTCATGTCCATTCTGCATGAGGGAGAGTGCATGGAAGTCTCTGCGGGGAACTGTGACTCTCCGCCACCATGAGGCAGGCTGGGCATCTCATTATCCTTTGCTGTCAAGTCCCTCCTCCCCCTCCCCCACCAGGCTGTGAGCTTGGGCTGCCATCCGGCATAGGGGCACCAGTTTAATAATACTGCGTAGGGCCCCATAAATCCTAAAGACGGCCCTGGGTGTAGCTGAGCCTAGTGAGACTCAGAACCTTAAAAGGGACTGGGCCATTCTCAGAAGAGGAAATGACAGCAATTTGTTGACCAGAAGCCACCACAGAGCATTCCACAGGCACAAGAATGAATATTTGTATTTGGTTTGCTTGAGTTCATAGTTGGTTTCTGTGTAATGTGGGTTGAACAAGAACCCTTTAACTAAATTAGAAATCTGTGAGAGGTTTGGGGGCAGGGGAGTGGAAGAGAGAGTTAACGTGAGTCTCCAGTGACATTTCTTTCTAGTTGTTCAGAACCTGGTTCTGCATCTCTGGAGTAACTTTCGAGAAAATCCATTGCTTTAGCTCTAGAAAAGAACTACAGCTATTTAACACACAGACCCCCCAAAGTATTATCTGTCAGGCCATAGATAGGCTAGAGTCAAGATGTGAAACAGTAGCAGCACTGGTTTCAGTTAAATATAAAAACAATTCTGGAATGATCAACTCATGAGAACACCTGGGATCTGACTCTCAAGATTTTTCCCCCAGCACAAACTTCTGAACTGTGAAGCTAGAAAATTTAGGATTGTTATTTAGTCCATGCTTCCCATCCACAATAATTCAGGAAATCATTTGATGGCTATAAGAGCTCAGAAATCAAGAAGGTCAAATTTGTATAACAAACCTACTAATGTGTAAACCATCACAATTCACTTATGCAAACAACACCATGTCACACACACCTGCTCTCCAACGCTTCCACTGTCTCTCCCTTCATTGAAGTGTCCAGTTCAAAATTGTCACACTAATTTTTGAGACTCTCTGTGAATTTACTGCAGACTATGTCACAAATCTTCTTTCTCTTCCCTGCCCTGTCTGATCATCTGGCCCATCTCATAATTGATAAGAAAAATCTTCTCTCCTCACTTACTCTTGTCATCTGGAAGTGTCTTCCTGGGGAAAAAATCCTTCCCTCATCAATTCTTCATCTCTGTAAATTTCATGTGAAGACTTTCTCCACTGCTTATACATCCTAAGGGAGGAGTGGGGAAAATAAGTCCGAGGGGAAGTTATTCCACTCTATAAGCCATTTTGGGATATAGAGTGTACAAAAGATGCTATATATGAACATTGTAATGTAAAGTATAACAAAGTTCTTAGGACTTTCCACATTTCTCCATTGGTATATAGTGTAAACAGAGAAAGCATGATGACATTCTGGTAAAAAACAAGCAATATATTGTCATCCTGGAGGAACACTGCCAGCAATCAGGCAGAAAGTTGTTTCATATACACAGGTAATTAGAGAACCCTGCTACCTTTATCAAGGCTCTTAATATGATTCACTCAATAGGTTTCCTCTGAAAATTACTAGAAAATTGATCTCCGAGCAGCAGATGGTTTATGTCTATATCCACTTTTTTATGAAGCAATAAAAAGACTCCCAAAATGTAATGAATAAAAATGAATAGTAATAGCAATGTCATTGTTACATGAAAGAGTGATAGGATACATCATTTTAAATGGATGCAGAAATAAGCTTCAAAGTAAACAAAACACAGGGGAGCTGAAAATCTGCTCCTTACACTTTCTCTATTTCCATCTATGCTGCATCTGTATGATCTTTATTACAGGACATAAATCCAGGAACATCTGTGCTCAGCGTGGTGAGGATTTGCTCTGACATTACATTATTATCTGAAACTTGGAAAAACAGTAACTTACAAAAATTAACTGAAAGTTAAAAAGTCCTGATACGAAAGTAAGTTCTTCTAGAGGCAAAGCTCATGAGTAAGAAACACTGGTGTTAGCTGGGTAGAGGTCAGGAGTTTGCTTATCGCTCTAGCACTGTAGTCAAATGGTGCCTTACGCCATTTAATAAAAACTGTCCTAACTAGACAACAAGCATTTACTTTTGTCGTTTATTTGCTCTATTTTTCTTGTTTATTTCCTTGAAAAGGAAATTGCCTCCAGAATCAGTAAAGCCAGCCAGGCCCTTGGCCAACTCTGAACAAAAGTCCTTACCTAACACATCATTTGTCTCTCCACCAAATTGAAGATCTACAGTGCAGTGGTCCTAACATCTCTTCTGTATGGTTCTGAGACATGGACACACATTAAACAGCTTGAGCAATTTCACATGTTCTCCTGCCACTCAATAATAAGCATTTGCTGGCAGGAGGGAGTGACTGTAATGGCTTTTAGTGTCTCCTCCCTGTCAGCCTCAGAAGGAGGTCACTACACCTCACTACGCCATCTAGCATGCTAATCCCCTGTCTAGCAGCAGCAGTCAATAGCTCAGCACTCTGACTGGGGCAGAGAGCAAACACAGGCAGGCTCAAGACCTCTGGGAAGGGCAGAGCAGTAGTGGTCTATATAACCCAGCTTTTTGGCTGGGGCAGACAGCAAACAAGCACAGGCTGTCTGGCCTTGGGTAAGTAAGCCACCATCCCCGGGGTGGGGTTCACAGCAGGGAATAGGTGTACCTGGGGCCACCCTACTCCACTGGGTCCCAGCCCAGGGTCCTACCGATAGCAGGTGGTCCTGCCACTGGGTCAGCAGAGATCCTACCAAAACGTACTGACTGTGGTTTCAGCAACACAGCCAAATGAATGTCTGGTTTCCCTGGGGTACTTCTTACCTCTACCTGTTCATAGGACTCAGTTGCTTGCAGGTCCTCAAAGTCCTCAGGATACTCAGGAGCCAACAGTCCCAGTAGCTCCTTGGGATACTCACCTGGCGGCAGTCCTGGCAACTCCCCAGGATATTCAGCTGATGCAGTCCCAGCAGCTCCCTTCCCTTGGAGTTCTCCTCCAGGGGCAGGGGTTGGCACAGATCTTTCCCTGGCCCAGGAGCCAGCAGCAAGGAAGAGGCATCTGCCTCCTTCCCTTGCTCTGGCCCAACTGAGCTGAAGGCCCCGCCTCTTATACTTCCTGTTCCACCCCTCTGCTTCCAGTGTGTGGGGCGGGACCAGCCTGGCTCCATCCACCAGGGGAGGGGAGTGATTCCTCCCTGTCAGCCTTGGAGGGAGGCCACTCTGACTCACTACTGTGACCAGTATGAAGGTCCTGGAGAGAACAAACACAACAGCATCAAGGAAATGGTACTGAGAGCAGAATTTGGACGTCATCAGAATGGAATATCACTGCCACCCAAAACAGATCCTGGGGAGCTGAGGCAGGGCAAAAGAAAGAAGAGCCATCCTTATAAGTGCTTCAAAGATAACTGGAAGAGCAGTCTCCACTGGGCTGGAATCAATCTTAAAATACTCGAGCAAACGGCACAGAACAGGACTCACCCATGATCTTTGACAAGATTAGCATGCAGCAGGTTCAAGTGGGATCAATGAAATCATGTCCAGGCTGCATGTGAAAGGCTCCACAAAGCCATGTCATCAAACATCATGGAGAAAGACTTCCCATGCCCTCCGTGTGGCCAGCTCTGTGCATCAGAGTTCTGACTTTACAGTCATATGCGAAGCCACAGATGAACTACTACTACTCCAAGTTCTCATTTGTCCTGCTAAGCTACCCAGAACATTGGCAGGCAAAGAGCACCACTGGTATTGCTGTTCAGTATTCAACTCATTTGAAACCTAAAATTTTATTCTAGCCAGACAGTGGCTTAGTCACTCACACCCTTGACCCTTTCCTCCCAAAGATACAAGTCATAGCTCTGGCCCTCGGAAGTATAAATTGAGTCATAGGTAGTTTGCTCGGCAGTACTTTTGGATGAGGAGTAAAATTTTCCAGAGTGCCTACGGCCCAGAGGCACAAGGGGACTTAGGTGTTGCAATGCTGAGCATCACAACACCTAACTCTGAGGCACCTAGAAGATCACAGGAACAACACTGAGATCATAAAGTCCAAGTTAGGCTCCTAGACTCCCTTTGTAATGCATGAGGAGAGATAGGCACCTAAGAATGCAATCTACAAAAGCCAGCATACTAGGTGGGGAGCTGCCTAAGCTAGCAATGGAAGATGCTGACAATGGAAGATGCCTCTCTCAGAGTTCAGTGCTAGAGGCTACGTCTTCACTACCCACCATATCGGCGGGTAGCAATCGATTGCTTGGGGATCGATATATCGCGTCTCATCTAGACAAGATATATCGATCCCCGAACGCGCTTATATCGACTCCAGAACTCCACCAACCCGAACGGAATTGCAGAGTCAACATGGGGAGCCATGGACATCGATCCCGCGCCGTGAGGACGGTGAGTAATTCAATCTTAGATACTTCGACTTCAGCTACGTTATTCACGTAGCTGAAGTTGCATATCTGAGATAGATTTTCCCCCGTAGTGTAGACCAGTCCTCGAGTCAGGCTGCAGGGAGATGCCTATCTCTGTTAGCAATCCACAGCCATGAACCCCTCTCCCAGCATCAGGCAGCTTAGTTGTTTCAGGCAAGAATGGATTAGGTGCTTGCCTATCTCCATTCAAAGTTGCCGGGGAGGAGCCTCCCTCCTAACCCTTAAACCAGGGCCAGTTCTAGGGGTGGGCAAGCAGGGCGGTCACCCTGGTTGCCATCTTCCAGAGGCCTCTGTGATACTCAAGTTCTGTTTGTTTTTGGCTTGGGCCCTGGGGAGGAGGGGGCTGAAAACATTTTTATCCTGGCCAGGTAAATAGCTAGGGCTCCTCTCCTTGCCCTTAGCCCAGTGGTAGGCTACTCAGCTGTGACGTAGGAGGCCCCTAGTTCAAGTGCTCCCTCTGCCTGATGAGGAGAAGGGATATGAACAGAGGTCTCCCACCTCTTGATGAATGGCCTAACCAACGGGCTACAGAGTGACTCAGTCCTTTTCTAGCCCAATTAATAGTTAATTATTCAATTAACATGGAATAACTTCAATAGAAGAGACTGACAGAGACCCCCCTAGTCCAGTGGTTGGAGCACTCACCTGAGAGGTGGGAGAATCCTCTTCAGACTCCTTCTCCCTCTCAAGTAGATGGGGGGCTTAAACCAGGCTTCTCCCATGACCTGGGTGAGTACACTAACCATTGGGCTAAAGGTTATGTGGGAAGTTTCCTCCTTCTTCCCCTCCAACCCTGACCTGGCAGTTTTGTATGGAGCTATATGGCCTCTGAACATACTTACTGGATCTGGCTCAAAATGCAAGCGAGGAGCTTCTGTGCCCATATTCCTCTGGTCTGTAGATTGCCCTGGGGCTTAGGTAGGAGATAGGCACCAGGACACCTAGAGGGAGGCAGGAGTGTCCATGTCCAGAGGCTGAAATCTAGTCTGACCGAAATAACCTCTCTGTGCCAATAGGCAAAGGGTTCACTATTCTGTACCAGGCCTGATACACTCACTATACCCAGCACATTGCTGTCATAGTATTTATCCCAAAAGGGTCATGTGAGATGTCTAATGGAAGCTTATCTCATACTGATCCTCCTAAACGTTGTGGGGCATATGTACTGGTGATATTTAAGAAGTGGTATGGATGTATTGAAATATGTTTAGAATCTGTGTGCCAGGCAGGGTTGACAAGCAGGTTTTATCAGACAAAGGGCAATGCACTTTGTCTCTGATGTATGTGAAGCAAACACAAAACATGTAATATCTAAAGGAGAAACAGGTTCACATTGGGATATGATCTCATGTTGTGTGGGAAAGTACTTGTAACTGTCAGTTTTGAATTTGCCACCTTTTAATTTCTTTGACTGTCCCCTTGATCTTTCCATTTTATCACACAAAGCTCCCAATTTTTCTGTGTATCATTCAATTATTTTACACACTTTTATCATGTTGCCTCTTATTTGACTTCTTTCTAAGGTAAACAATCTTTCAATCTCTGTTCATATGAGAGCTTTTCCATGACTCAAATCATTCTTACCACCCTTCTCTGAACTCCCACTAATTCTACAATTTAAACAAGTAAGTGTCAATGTGCTAATGTGTACAGTGTGATGCTAAGCAACCCGGTAATTCATAATGTTATCTAAACTCAGCCCAGTATAATACAGGTTCCTGACTAATTCAGTAAGCAAAAAAATATAAAAAACTAAACAAAAACCTCACAACATTGCACAACAGAAAATGTATTCCCGAAACAGGAGGCTTCATAACCAAAAAACATATTCAGGCAAAAATTTAGAAACCATGACAACAAATTCTGATGAACCTTAAAGTTCCCAAACCTAAACCTTCTTCATGCTGCTTTAGTTCTCAAAACTAAAGACCTCACGCTGTCAACCTTACGTCACCTTACTCGGTGGGAATACTGGTGGAGTAGGTTACTATTCAGTGTAAGAATGGAAGAATCAGACACAGAGTTCATGGGCAAAAGTCTGTGTTTCCTGACATGGCATTAACTTGAGAACCTTACTCACACCCCAGTATGCAAGAGAATAATGCATTAGAATACAATTTTTCAAAAACACCTAAATCCCATTGAGTTTCAATGAGACTTGGGCTTATACATGACTCAGAACCTTTTGAAAATTTATCATACGTTTATATACTGAATCTTTTAAAAATGCACACAAAAGTACGTCTTAGCATGTTGTTGTAGACAGAATGTTTGGAAGGAAACCGGTATCCAAGCCCTAAAAGAATAAGCATGTCACTCAAGTTCTACATCTCATGGATATTAATATAAAATTGCTGTGGAGGCAAAAGACCATTCATCAAAAGAAACTAATTGCTTTCGACTATGTTTTCATCTGAGACACTCTTCTCTATAGCCGAATTTTCGCTTCATATTTCTAAAATGCTCCAAAAAGACTTTGACTTTGACAATCCTACAGACATCAATCTCTGCCTTTTCATTGAGTAATATTCTGTATCTTATTGAAACATATGATGTTGGAAAACGTATCTTTAAGAAGAGTATAGTGTCACAGAGTCACCGGGCGATGCTCTGGAACTGCTCCCCACCAAGCCAGTCAGGACTTTGGGGAGCCTCCTCTCCCTTGGAGCAGACTTGTTCAGGGCAAGAAGCTCACACAGCTTCACCTCCTGGGTCTCTCCTTGGAGCATTCAGCATCCTCTGCCCCTCCGTGCGCTTCCCACAGCGAGTCTACCCCAGTGGGGTCCTGGGGAAGCCACCGGGTTCTGCACCCCCACTTTGCAGTCAGACGTGACTCTCAGCCAGCCAGTAAAACAGAGGTTTATTCGATGACAGGAACAAGGTCTAACACAGAGCTTGTAGATACAGCGCACCGGACCCCTCGGCTGGGTCCATTCTGGGGGGCAGTGAGCCAGACCCTCAGGTCTGCCCTCCACCCTCGACCCCAGCCAGCTCCAGACTAACAACCCCTCCCAGCCCCTCCTCTCTGCTCAGCCCCTTTCCCGGGCCAGGAGGTCACCTGATCCCTTTGTCTCCAACACTTTCAGCTGGCACCTTTGCAGAGGAGGGGCCCAGACCATCAGTTGCTAGGAGACAGAGGGTCAGGCATTTAGGTGCACTGGCCCTTTGCTCTGCCAGATACTTAAGAACTGCCATGGGGACACTGAGGCACCAACACAGTATTCAGAGCAAACATTAAGAACATTCCTAGTTCGTCACATCTAGCTGTTGTTTTTCAGTACACTGTCATGTGCTACTCCAAGGGCCCCGATTTCATCCGCAGGAGACCAATTTTCATGTGTATCCAGGATATTTTAGAAGCCCACAGGGGTTTCTAAAGCTTTGGAATAGCAAGGAATTTCTTTACATATCCACAGACTGGAGAAGGGGGAGGGAATTCTTCCCAGATGTTTATCTTGGCACAATGCATTCTGCAGACATGAGAGAATTCAGGCTTGAGAGTGAACTCTGGTCTCTTGTTCTGCAGGCAATTGCAGACTGAGACACATTGCACAAAGTTCTGGCTACCATTGTTGTCTTTCAGTAAACCAAACAGTCCTGAGGAATCTTATTCTACTGCCCATTTGATTTTCCAGTCTCAAATAATTTAAACCCTTGCAGATTAAATTCAGCACTTGGATGCAGACACCCAGCTGCCACCAAAGTGAATGGGAAAAACATAACAATTTATTTGTCCATTTTCAAAAGCTTTCATGTGTTACCCAGAAAGATCAAGAAGCTCACAGATGCCAGATGGTTGCACACTGTTGCTTCTGTAGACCAAGCTCATTGCAAAGACTATGGACTCTTTGCATCGCTCCATTGCCCCCACAAGCGCACAGTGTGCCAGTCTCCCATTCCCTTCTGTTTCAGGGGCTTCCAACAACCCACACCCCTTCCTTCATGACAGGGGCTCTCTGTGGCCCCCAATTTCCCTCTCCTGTCATACCAGAAACTCTGAATATCCCCCTTTCTCCCATTCTCCTCATATGTCAGCAGCTCTCTGTGCACCCCACTCCATTTCCTTTCTCCTCTACCATGTTAGGGCCTCTATGTGTCCCCTCATTCCTCCCTACTCCGCCCTTTCCCTGCACCATTCTCATTTTCTGACTGAGGGGGAGAAGCCTCTCAAGATGTTCACTCTGTTGAAACAATGGGCAGAGTAGAGATGGAGAGTCAGCCAGTTCTCTGACCTATAGACCAGTCCAGAGATGGTGGAAGCTGCTGGCTCTGCTAACCAGATCCAAGGAGCTCCACGTGCACCCCCACGTCCAGCGTGTGGTTTTCCATTTTTCACCAAAATTAATAGGATTCTTCCCACTGATGCCTAAAATACTCCCTGCAATTTTGGAATTGGTAGGATGTAGCATTCAAAAGTTATCGCATTACAGGCAGACAGAGAAATGTCTTCCGGTTGAGCATAAGCCCTTGCTTTGCTCACCTAATAAACAGCCAAAAACTGAACTAAAGTTCAGCTGAATCTTTGCAGTATGGACATTGAACTAGAAACCCCATTATAAGCTCTCATAAAGTTTCCAGTGCATCTGAACTTCAGTAGTGCTAAAAATATTGTTCAACAAGAATAAGCACTTCACCTCCCAGACCTAGTCCAAACTAGAGTGTGTAGAGAAATGGGGATTTTAAAAAGTTGCAAACTTTTGTACCTTTCCCACCCCACAAAGAAAAAAAAAGCTTTAGATTTGGTTTAAAGTTTGTGTGAAAATTCAGTCCGATTCTCATTCAAGTGATACATAAATGCAGGTTATTTTATTCAGACTAGTTCATCTAGTGTTTTTAACCAAATGCATGCACACCTCTGGCTCACTTCCAAAGAGATCAAAATCAGCATGAAACCATGATGTAAGACTATATCACTTACCAGCCCATTGCAAGTGCTGATTGCTGCTGGTCCAGTCCCAGAATTTGGCTGCAAGACTGTACCAATGAGGTGACATGAGGTTCCTGTGTAAGGTACAATCTTTGCACCAGTGTGGTTCCCGTATCTCCTTTCCAATACGTAGTTAGCAGAAAGGAATCCTCGATGGACAGTCAAATTAAAAAACAGCTCCTTCTCCTTGTAGTTAATTTTATAATACACAAGGTTTTCCTTTCTACTGAAGTCTCTTTTCCTCCTGGCATCTGAGGTGTGATGGTGTAAACTGTAAGAGAGAAAATGGCCGCTTGCATCTACTTTTGCAGGACCAACCACGTGGTATTCTTGCAGCGTCCGGATAAAGTGCTCTGGGAAAAAAAGCAATGGGGAAATTTTAGCTTTTCATAGAATCATAGAATCAAAGGACTGAGAGGGACCTTGAGAGGTCATCTTGTCCAGTCCCCTGCACTCATGGCAGGAATAAGTATTATCTAGGCCATTCCTGACAGGTGTTTGTCTAACCTGCGCTTAACAATCTCCAGTGATCGAGATTCTAGATTGTCCCCTAGACAATTTATTCCAGGGCTTAACCACCCTGACAGTAAGAAAGCTTTTCCTAATGTCTAGCCTAAACCTCTTTTGCTGCAATTTAAGCCCATTGCTTCTTGTCATATCCTCAGAGGTTAAGAATAACAATTCTTCTCCCTCCTCCTTGTAACAACCTTTTATGTACTTGAAAACTATTATCATGTCTCCCCTCAGTCTTCTTGTTTCCATACTAAACAAACCCAATTTTTTCAATCTTCCTTCATAGCTCATGTTTTCTAGACCTTTCAATCATTTTTGTTGCTCTTCTCTGGACTTTCTTGAATTTGTCCACATCTTTCCTGAAATGTGGCGCCCAGAATTGGACACAATACTCCAGCTGAGGCCTAATCAGCGTGGAGTAGAGCAGAATTACTTCTCATGTCTTGTTTACAATACTCCTGCTAATACATCCCAGAATGATGATTGGAGCCTCTGGCAGTTACCACAATTTGAGTACTAAATAATAGGTAGTAGCTGTTGCATAGTATTGGATATTAGTGAGGGGCAAGAATGCCGTGAATTTCTTCCCCCTTCTCGAGTCTGATAACAGTGACAGTGCGCTCATTCTTGTTCCCACTGATGTACATGGAAGTTGTGCTCTGGAGGTCAGTGGCCAAGAGTGGGCTCACTTTAGAGTAATTTAGGCCATATTTTGATCAGTTCAAGCTGTTATAATCTAACAGTGGGTGTCCTGTGAATTCTAAATCTCTGGTTGTGTAAATTAAATCCACCAATACAAATATGAAAACTTATAAAACTTTAGGAGAGAGCACTTGGTTCTCTCTCTCTCTCTCTGTAGGGTAGAGAATTGATGTTGTGTTTGAAATGTGAAAGGATGTGAATGGGAGAAATGTTTTTACGCTTTTAAGGTTGGTGTTAAGGAGGGAGAGTGTAAAAAGCCCAAATGAAAAGCTGTTGAAGTAGTCAGGCCTGATTTTCCACTGCACAGCACCCCCTTATGCCTGTGGAATGGTGTGAAAAATCAGCCCCTCCCCCACAAGTTTCCCTTTCATGTGTGTGAGTTCTGAAAAGATAAAAGCTTTGGAGTATACAAGTAAAGCTTTTGATACTGTCTCACATGACCTTCGCATAAACAAACTAGGGAAATGCAACCTAGATGGATCTACTATAAGGTGGATGCAAAACGGGTTGTAAAACTGCTCCCAGAGAGTAGTTTTCAGTGGTTCACAGTCATGCTGGAAGGGTTCTTAAGCCAATTTTGTGTTGCTGTATCACAACATAACATTATAGAATTGCTACTAAGAAGAAATAGTCTATCTCCAGGATTATGAACTGCCTACATTTTGTAATGAGAAATGAGGTGGGTATTTACAGGCCTGTTAAGAGTAAATTTAGATTTCAGCAATAAAATTTTGAACTGCAATCTAGCCTAATTGTTTCCAGAAAGCAACAACATGACAGTCTGAGTTGTCTGCACAGTGCTTCACTGACCTCAACTTTAAAATCAAGTTGTCTGCCACAGGAGTGTTGCAAATACAGAGCTGCAAGTTCAGACTCCCAAAAATTTGAGCTATTGTAACCAGGGAGACATTTCTGCACAGGGAGTGGGAGGGGAGGGAAGTAACTAGCACAACACTGTAAGGTTTGCAGTCTCTAGTGTGAGAAGCAGCAACGCTGATCTGGGGAAAGTAAAACAGTCACAAAGCTCCATGGAAGTTAGATCCTATAAGTGAAACATTGTGTAAATACAGATGGGGAGGCTACTCTATACAAAAGAATAAATTGAATATATTTACTTAGATCTTGGTGACCTGGTTTATTTACATCAGAGGTGGGGGGAGAAAGGACACCAAGTTTGCATCTATTAAGCATAACTTTAATTAAAATGAGAGAAGCCACTGACCTTGCCTCTTGTCTGGAAAGAAAAATCTGCCCGGTGGAGGACTTCTACCATAGCAGAGCGCTTGCATGAGAAGGAACTGGACCCAAAAGGAAAAGTTGGCAATCCAGTTTCTCTGCACACATGGCATGTTTTAGCTGGGGGAAATCAACTTAGTGTGTTCAGCAAAGTCCTAGCTGGAAAGAAAACTGTAAAGGTGCATGGCCAAGGGAAACTAATGCAGAGAGAGAGAGAGAGAGAGAGAGGCGCTTCCTCACAGAGAAAGAGCAGAGAAGCTTTTCCTGAAAAGGGGAGTGATTAGGAGTTCTGGTGTCTGATTTCTGCAAGGGCAGGAAGGAGGGTTCAGCTAGGAAGTTGCTTCCAGGAAATCCTTCATTAGTAGGCTGTAGCCCACAAAAACTTATGCCCAAATACATTTGTTAGTCTTTAAGGTGCCACAAGGACTCCTTGTGGTTTTTACAAACAAGCAATGTTAGCATCAGTTCCCATGCAGCCCAGCTCGAACTTCAAACCCTCCAGCAGTTGATTTATTCCCTGACAGAGAAAATCTGGGACAAGGGCTGCATGGGTCTGTCCCTGGAGGGAGGTCCAAAGCTGTCTATGTACTGAGGCCAGACTGCACTAGCTCTGTCCTGGGAGCACTGAGCCTGTCCCTACATGCTTCCTCGGATGCCTTCAGTTCCCACTTTATACCTACTGTCCCCTGAATACACTTAGCTCCAACTCCCCATGCAATACCTGCCTGCCCCTGAGCACCGATCGGGCTCCACTCTCCCTTTGGTGTGCCTGGTTCCAGCCCCCAAGCTGTAATAGCCCCACCTACGGCACCCCCTGCCACAGCCTCTCTGCCTGAGATTCACTCAATGCTACCCCTCTCCCATACACCTATTCTGCCAGGTGAGCAACCAGTTCCCATCCTGTTGTTGTGAGGGGAGGGTGTTCCAACTGAATTCTGATGCTGGTGATTGCATCCTGACTCCTTATGCTTCAAGAACACAGCAAGCATTCCGCACTAGAACTGTAACACATTGCGAGAGATATATCAAATCAAGGTGTTTGCAGAAGCATAAAGCAATTTCATTCTCTTGTAGATGCAGCCCACGTCTTCCCCGCACGGCCTCCCTCTATTTTTGTATTTCCTCCAGTGCTTATGTCCCAGTCAGATTATAAACTCCACAAGCCAGGGCCCATGTCTGTAAAGCACATAGTACCCGTTAGGGTGCTGTGTCAATACCCATCTGAACAGGGGAGTCTTCCCTTCCCCTATGGAAGCTTTTGGGCAGTGTTGTGTGAAATAGCTGCTCATTTCACCCCAGAAGTGGCAGCATTTCATTGCTAGGTGAAATGATCCCACTAGAGTTTGCACATAAGTGTGGCAGGCTGACAAACAGAAATATCTTTGCATGGCTTTAGTTCTCTTTACATTGTCAATCTTCCATTTCCAGGGCTTTGCCTTTTCCTGGTCCTTTGGAAGTGTAGGGTGGCAGTGGGCGGGGAAGGCCCAAAGTCCCTTTTAATAAACAGACCTTCCCCTCCCAGAGGTTACTTTCCCCCTGTCCTGCCTTGCAACAAGATTCAAAGAAAAATAAGGTGCTCCTTTTATGGGTTCTTTTCCACAACAAAACCACAGGACTCAGACATACTATACTTCCCTGTCTATAGATCCCTCCACAGTCTGACTTCTTCTACAGGGAAGGGAGCTGCTTATATAATCTTCCCAGCATGTCTTGCTGCAGTGGCCTATAACTCTCAGATGCCCTCGAAAACAGTAATTCGTAGCAGCCCTTGTAGGATTCCCTTCACTCTGCCCTCTAGTGATGTCATGCAATAACCATACAACTCTTATGAAGACATTTTGTGTTTATGAACCCAGATTAGATTAAACTGATTTTATAGACTTTTTTTTCATGTTTTATCCTCCTAGTGGCACTAGAGGTCAAAGCTAAGGTTGTCTGGGAGTCAGCATCTTTGGATTTCTTTTTGGTTTAACCTTCACTCTGAATTCCCTGGGTTTGTAATGCTTGTTTTAGGGACAACTGTAACACTCTTGTCATTTGTTTTACCCTTCATTGATATCTACTCTTAAACTTCACTACAATTTCATATCATTTTTATCTGGATTATAGTTTTGCCATGTTGCCACATCTGCCTATACACACACTTACCTAAGGCACAGCTTTAAGGCTATACTATGCCATTCATTTCCAGGCAGAACTCCTCATTAATTTTAATGGGCACTTCTGCCGAACACTGATGGTGTAATAGGGTGCTTAATGATTTTCTGGCAACTTATGCTTATTATCACTTAATAGAAAGACAAGGTGGGTGAGGGAACATCTTTCATTGGAGCAGTTTCTGTTGAGAAGAGAGACACTCTCTGGAACTCACACAGAGCTCTGCTTCAGGTCTCATTATCACTTATTTCAGTCAGTGTGAAACAGGCAAAGCCAACTAAGAGGAAAGTAGTCACCTCAGTTTAGCTGTCTAATGAAGCTCCAGAGAATCAGGCCTTAGAAATGTGTTAAAATGCAAGCTTTCAAACCAGTAAGAAATGCAGCTCCTTGCAGTCATGAGAAACAAGACATGTTTACAAAGGAAAACTGATACTTGATTAATGAGTCTTAATGTGTATTTTGCTAGTTAATGGAAATACACAATAAGGCTACATAGGAGGACTGCAATATTATATAGTATATGATTATCAGCAGCATTCTTGAGAAGGTTTGTTCACTATAATGTCATTTCTTTATTTTAATACATAGCTCCTGATAGGGGAGCTGGAACAATTTGTGTGGGGGGGGCGGGCGGAGTGCTGGGAGCCATTGAATCAAACTCTAAACCCTTTATGTGATGGAAACCACTTCAAGCCAGGGGGTGCAATAGCACCCCCAGCACCCTGGGTTTCAGCACCTGTGCTGTCTGCTCTGTTATATATAAATAATGTATTTAGACTGTAAGCTCCTTGGGGCAGAGACCATCTTCTAATCTGTGATTGGTTGGCCCTTAGGCATTAATGTAATAAACATTATTAATAAAATAAAATACTAATAATGAAATATTGTGTGATATAATGATGACTTCAGGGGCCTGGGAGTGAGAAATCATTGAAGATTCTATTTGCAGTTCTGCCACTAATCTGCTTTGCAACATTGAAAATTTCATTTAACCAGCGTATCTTGTTATTTACTCATCTCCAGAAGGACTTCAGTAATACCTACCTGCTTCACAGGGGCCTGATGCAGTTTGCAGCGCTCAGTGTTCTGACAGCACATACAGACTGTTGGAGGAAACATTCCAAACGTGCCCATTATTATTCTAGAATTATTTGATTGGAGAAAAGAGAAGACTGCACTGAAGTCAATGACCTAAAGTGCAAGAGGACAGCAAGGTGAGCAGAAGCAAGGACTAGAAGAGGAAGCATGGTCCAGAAGTTAGCAGGATAAAGGATTGAGGATAGAACTCCCTGCTCTACTACAGATTTCCTGTGTGACTTGGGCACAAAGCCATCCCTAGGGGAGTGCAGAGCCAGGGGAAGAAGTGAAGAATCCATCATTTCCGGGGCTGACCACACCGGCCAATCGCACTGGCCCACAGGGACCTCCAAAGCATGGCCCTGCTTGGGAAAGTCTCTCAGTTCTTGGGAAAGTCTCTCATATTCCCACCAGTAACTGCACACCACACCATAGTAACTCTAGCTCAGGAACCAATCCATGCAACAAACCTCGATGCCAACTCTGCCCACATATCTACACTAGCGACACCATCACAGGACCTAACCAGATCAGCCACACCATCACCGGTTCATTCACCTGCACGTCCACCAATGTAATATACACCATCATATGCCAGCAATGCCCCTCTGCTATGTACATCGGCCAAACTGGACAGTCTCTATGGAAAAGGATAAATGGACACAAATCAGATATTAGGAATGGCAATATACAAAAACCTGTAGGAGAACACTTCAACCTCCCTGGCCACACTATAGCAGACCTTAAGGTGGCCATCCTGCAGCAAAAAAACTTCAGGACCAGACTTCAAAGAGAAACTGCTGAGCTTCAGTTCATCTGCAAATTTGACACCATCAGCTCAGGATTAAACAAAGACTGTGAATGGCTTGCCAACTACAAAATCAGTTTCTCCTCCCTTGGTTTTCACACCTCAACTTCTAGAACAGGGCCTCATCCTCCCTGATTGAACTAACCTCATTATCTCTAGCTTTCTTGCATATATATAGCTGCCCCTGGAAATTTCCACTACATGCATCTGACGAAGTGGGTATTCACCCACGAAAGCTCATGCTCCAAAACGTCTGTTAGTCTATAAGGTGCCACAGGATTCTTTGCTGCTTTCTCAGTTCCTCAACTGTCACATGGGAAAAACAGCACTTCCCTACCTCACAGGATGTTGTGAGCATAAATATGTTAGAGACTGTGAGGTGCCCCAACACCTTAGAAATGGGGGTCATGTAAGTACTTCTGACAGACTAGCTTCTTAGTAAGGGATTGGAGAGGAGCTGCAAATTAGTTAGTTAACATTGTCCAAATTATGCATTTCTCACGCTGTATTTGTAGACCTGTTAAGTATAATAGACACATATACATCCCCCACTTGAGCACTGAAACTGCAAACCAGCCTTTTTCAGGGTTCTCTCATTCTAATAAAAAAGCTCTGACTAGGAAGAGAGAAGAGGGGAAGTCATGAATTGTCGAAGGAAGCAGTAGGGAAAGGCATGGATCTTTGAAGATGGGAGAGACTAAAAAGCATGTTTTGTTTGAGAATCAGCCAGCAATGAGGCAGTGAAAAGTGAGTCATTAGCGTGAAAACAAGGCTGAGTAAGAAGCAACAGGAGTTTGCCTGAGAGCGCTAGCCTCGAAGGAGAAAATTCATTAGTTGCCAGAAGAATGTAAAGGAAAAGCATATCCAAATTTATGAGTTAGTCCGATGGGCAAGAAACACTTGCTCACATGCTGAGAGATGAAACATGACAGAGGCTAACACTCAACCAATATCATTCACCTGAGATCACAAGGAGCATCCATCCATCAAAGAAAGGATATGGCTGAAGTTGGAAGCAAATCATGAAATGCCCCATTGCTGAAAGAGGGCTTTTGATGGATTGCAAGAAGTTTGGCCCCTTGTCCTAGAGAAAATAAAGGACTGGTGCCCCCACGGGCAGTGTGAACATTTCCAAAACTTCAGTCCTTGTCTCCATGTGAAGTCATATGTATCTCTTGGTATTGCCCTTAGTAGTGTAATTTCATTATTCCCCATGTGTTATTACCCTGTGTTGATTTTTGACTGATTATGGTCTTTTATCGTATTTCTGTTATATTACTTGTGTTTAATTATATGCCTCTGTATAATGTTGTACCTCTCTTTAGATGAGTGGAGTATCTGTGTGGCTTCTTTTGGTTTGGTATTATGTTTAAATACTTTGCTTTACTGTTTTTGACAAAAAGCAGTCAGACTGTGATGACCCGTGAAAGCTGTGGAATTCTGATTGTGAGCAATAGTTGCAGAGAGAGACAAAACCTGCACAAGCTATATATCAGTACAGGAAGAGAAAGGATGATGGTAACCTAGACAGAGATGTTGCCATTAGAGAAGACCAGTCATCTATAGTTAAGACAGCACTCTAGATACTGGATGGATATGACGCATGTTAAACAAAGGCTTAGGAAAAAATACAAGGTAAGAATTTTGAATCTGAGGGTAGCATGTGAACAAACATGTGCTTGAAGCAAAGATCACATTCCAGTTCATGCAGCCTGCAACCCTTGTGCCAATGGCATTGGCAGCAGCAAGGGCCAGGTCCTTCTTTCTAGGGGATTCTCTACAATTTGCTTAACTTTGTCTTGAGCCCTCACCCGGTAATCTGGGAACCTATATCCACTCTGGCTCATCTGTCCCCGCTTGCAAGCACGTTCGACAGAGGTCTCAACAAAAGAACTTTACTGGGGAAAGGAAAGGTATAGAACAGGGTGAACTTGGACAAACGTTGCAATGTAATACTTTCTGCCGCCTGCCTACCACAGGGTGCATGGGTCCTTTTCCTGAACAATTGGACCTTGAGTGGCTAAAGCAGGTTTTCTGCTGCTGAGACTCCCACTCACAGTTTGTGGCTCCGGGGTCCCTGCTTCTTGGAGTTTGGACTAGATGATCTCCTGAGGTCCCTTCCAACCCTGATATTCTATTATTCTTAGGCAACTCTGAGGCTCTGCCACTGTCCTAATAGAATGATTTAAGCAGCTAGGACAGGGAGGCCTCACCAGAGTCTTTAAGCCAGTGTACATTGATGTTCAAATTCCTGTGCTGAGCACAGTCCACACAACTGCCCTCAGTTTGCTGCTATCCTGCTGAAGCCTTTGCACTGCCCTCTGCTGGCCAGGTGACTAGAACTGCTAGTAAGCTTTCTTGTGTACTTTCCACTACCAGATGACTGGAATCACTGCTGAGCTCTGTTTAAATAAGCCAGCTAGTTCTCAGCTTAGCTGTTGTTAGGTGCAAGGTGATCAGAGACACAAGGAATTCATCAGACTCCTATCACCCAGAAGGATGTTCCCAGCAAGAAACCAGGAACATTCAATCTCTCTTCCTTTAAGCCCTCATTCTGTTACCCAATCTCAGTAAACATCATCAGGGTGACCCCAAACCCAGTCATTGTCCAGGCTTTGCCCAGGTGGTTTCTAACACAGTTTTCTCTAAAATATCAGCCCCACATACAAAACTTAGCTGAATTCTACCCCAATGTCTGGAACCTTTCCACAGTTAATATGTAAATGAGACATTGCCTCACTGATTTGACTCCCCTTGCTCTCCACCAGATGACAGCACAGGACGTATTTGATATGTAAATGAGGTATCCTCGAGAGCACAGCTGACATTTAAATGAGGTACTGCCTTGCTCAGTCAATTCTCCTTGCTCTCCAATAGATTCCAGCAGAGAGCTCACTCAGCTATCTCCCTTCTCTCCTAGGCTTCAGGCCACAGGGCTTACAAGCCTACACCATATATCATCCTGGATGATGATCAAGGGGCAGTGAACCTACAGAATCAGGAGTAAGGACCTTCAGGGAGACAAGAAGGAAGAGCAATCAGGAGTCAAGAAGAAGTATCAGGTTCTGAAACTAGATATAGAAGAAATTGGCAGGTGGAAGTTATAAGAGATTCAGTGTGTGTGTGTGGGGGTGGGGGGAAATGGACTGAGAAATAGTACCCAGACAAAGAGAAGAGGACAATGTGGTGCTCTCTGAGCCAAGACAAGAGCTATCATAGTGAATCTGGAAAGTGCAGTGATTTGAGAGACCAAAGAAACACTTTCTCAGAGGTCATTTGTGTGTAGGGTGACCAGACAACAAGTGCGAAAAACTGGGATGGGGTAACAGGAGCCTATACAAGGAAAAGATCCAAAAATCAGGACTGTCCCTATAAAATCGAGACATCTGGTCACCCTATTTCTGTGGTTGTAAAAAAAATTCTAATTTTTATGATGTCAGTCACACATAACGATATGCAAATTCCAGTGATGACCCCTTGTTCTGGAAGAGCCCAACCTAAGAGCCTAGGGTCTTTGTTAATGCAGGAAAACCCTTTCACACTAGAAAAAAAGTCCTTCAAATGTTATAATCCAACATAAATTGTAAAGTACAGAAGTTGCAGAGGGATCCATAAGATACACTGTATGGTTACTACAAAGTAAGTGCAGTTTTGGGAAACTCAGAATTAAACAAACATAGACATAGGGAAGGGAGGTCAGAAAAGAGCAACAAAAGTGATCCAGGGAGTGAATGGAATGCATTGGTCATGCAAAAAGATTAACACAGCTATATATGAATAGCATGGCTAGGTGATAATTAAAGGTGTGGGAGGGTGGAATCTGGTAACTGTCTACAGATTTGGAGGGTGTAAAAACTGTGGAGAGAGAGGAATTGCTCTCTCTGAAGAAACAGGGTGAAAGCAAGCAAGGGAAATGTAGGTTGAATGTCAGTTCAAACTTCTTGGTAGTAAAATCTATAGGGCTGGGATTATAGTCACTCAAGGGAAGTGGTAGAAGCCCCATCCTTGGAGACATTTAAAATTAGACCAGACAAACAACCAGTGTCACTTCTATTGTTCAAGAGGGAGGAGCTACTACAAAGTGAATGTCAAAATTAGTGTCCACTGAATCAGTGGAAAGATTCCCATATACTTCAATGCTGGCCCTGGCACTAATTGTACTAAAGAGGTAGATAGCTCCTTTCTATCACAAGGGCTTTATAACAGATTATCTGGATAATCATAGAATATCAGAGTTAGAAGGGACCTCAGGAGGTTATCTAGTACAACCTCCTGCTCAAAGCAGGACCAATCCCCAGACAGATTTTTTTACCCCAGTTCCCTAAATGGCCTCCTCGAGGATGGAGCTCACAACCATGGGTTTTAGGAGGCCAATACTCAAACCACTTAGCTATCCCTCCCCAATCAAATGCAGTTATTCTTCTTTGAGATCCATTTAGAGAGAAACTTTGGGCATGCTATTTTTTAATTTTGTTTCCTTGTTCTTAGTTGGGGATACTACTGTTTATTCAGCACAACCAACATCTGGCAATTGCCGGTGGTGAATACTGGTAGAGCTCTTCCCTTTCTATCTTCTGTTTCAGTACTGTTCATGAAGGACATTGGAAAGGACATTGGTAGCTCATCTGTGATGATTCTAAATACACAATTAATAATTTATGTGCAAAAAAAGTTAGCCTCGTGTTCTGCTCATGAAATATCTGTGAGCACATTCAAATCACAAATAAATGGAAAAAAGAAAGTATTCAGTGAGGTTTTGTAACTCAGTAATCAGCTAATCCTCCATCACTGTTCAAGCATTGTTGGTTAGTTGTACATGGTTACAACTAAGTTAAATCACATGGTGTTATTTGTGTTCTCTGCTTGGATGAATATGAAACCCCAGCTGACAATATTATTCATACTTGCAAATTTGACTTGTGTTTCCAATTCATATTACCACAGGTAACTGTGACATTAGCTATCTAGGAAGATTTATGCCATTAAAACTTGTTTATGTGAATGTTCCTATAAAGCAGAGACAAAAGGGGCGTGAATGTAACCAAAGTAAATTAATTTTAAAATTAAATAGTCAAATAAAACTTTCTGCCAAGCTTTACTGCCAGTGTCCTCTAAAATTCACCAAGAATCCATTTCCTGGAATATGCTGATTGCCGTCTCATCTTGGAGAGAGGTTTTGTATTGACTACCTCATGTCCATCTCCTTTCTATACCCCCAAAAGGGGCTTTTGGGGGTGAAGGGGCTTTTGGGGGTGAAATTCATCCTTGTGCCGAGACTTATTGCACCAAGTCCCACTTAAACTTCTGGCCCTCAATAGGGGGAGGAGGAAAAGTGGAGTTTTAACATACAGATGAGTGGTAAAACTTCAGCTGTTAACAATTATTGCCTTAGCACAATCGAGGCGGAGAGATCAAAGCTTCTCAAAGAAACCAGAGTAGAGAGTCATATAAATAAAAAAGGTCCCTTTCCTTTAAATAAATAAATGCTAGGGAAATCGCTGTTAAAGGAGTTACTCATAGAGCAGAATTCTATGGAGAAAATAAAACCTTGAATTATTCAGATCCCATCTGAGCAACCTATGGTAATTACTCTTTTTAATTAAGTCCATTCAAGACCTTTAAAGTTATTACTTTATTCTTCGATAATGAGAGGAAAGCAATCCTTCACAGCTATAAAAATGTCACAATAAGCAGTCTCAGGGTGGCCTGGCCTGTTAATTTTTTGTATTTAAATATAATGACAAATAATTATGAGCAATTATAATAATAAATGCCCTGTCTTTGGAGGAGGTCCAAAAGGAAGTGGAAAATAGTAGGAATCCTTCAGGATAAATAGGATGAAAATGACTATATTAAACAAACATATTTAAAGCATATTTGAAAGCCAATTTTAAAGTGTACAATGGACAAAAATAATCTTGGTGTAATTCCATTGATGTGAATGAGCCAAATTCTTCAGCTCGTGGAAATCAGTGTAAGCACCATTGGCTTTAGTGGAACTATGCTGATTGACATCCACTGAGGATCTGACTGAATGCGGGTAGTCCAGGGATTAATTACTTTAGCTTTATAAAATATGGACCAAAAGGCACGTTCCTTAAAACTCTAGGTGCCTTGGACTTAGGTTTGGGAGCTAAATAATAAAACCAGCTGCTCAACTTCCCTCACTAGCTGAACGGCCTCCTATAGACTTCTGCACCCTCAAACAAGCCTCAATTCCACCAACTCTCTCCCTTTCCAAAAGCCTTAGTACCTAGATTCGCTTTGCAACATTCTCTGTGTGTCAGGGGGCTTGGACTGTTTCAGATCCTGACCTGGATTCTGCAAATTTTTACGTACAGGAACATTTATGGGAATACTTACATGTATCAAATTAAGCTTGTTTGCAGGATTAGGGGCTAACAGGTTTATGCAGTGGCACCTTTGATTACTGAAAAGAGTTTACATATGTCTAATCTTCTCTCAGCCTGACAAGTACAAAATAGACTAGACCAGTTATGCACAAGTTACTACAAACTACACTGATATTCTGATGAAAAAGAAACACTACCAAAAAGAAAAAAAAATGTTACATATTCTGAAAGGTCCTGAATTGCATAACTGCATGTGAAGAGTAAATGAAGAGTAGTGTCTTCTGGACAGGGTAGAATAATAATCAGGAAATAATTTATCTAATGAATATTGCAATATTTTTTCAATTAAAAGTTATGATTTTTTTAACAAATTTTCCCCCAGGTAGAGAAATGGGTTGATTAATGTATTCACAAATAATTCATTCACTACTTTCAAATAATTTATTTAATTTTTTAATTATTCTTCCAACTCTAGCATGTTCCTTTCGCTTGTTCTAAAAATGCTTCTCCAAGGTCAAAAAGAGATGAAAGCAGAAGACAGAAGTACCTGAGGCTAAAGGAAGTCTGTTGGGGTAAAATCTGTACAGAGGACAAACATAAAGTCTGTGTAACCGGTTGTCATAAACAGATGGTTAAGGGTTAATGTCTCTTTTATTTATAAAGGGTTAACTAGCAGTAAACCTGGGACACCTGACCAGAGGACCAATCAGGAGACAAGATACTTTCAAATCTCGGTGGAGGGAAGACTTTCTTTGTGTTTTTTGGGTTTCGCTCTGTTCTCTCTGGGTTCTGAGAGGGGCCAGACATGTAAGCAGATATCTCCAAATTTCTGAAACAGCCTCTTCTGTTCAATTTAGTAAGTACCAATTAGGAAAGGCGGTTTATTTGTTTTCTTTATTTGCAAATCCTTTTGCTGGAAGGATTGTATTTGTGCTGGGGGGAGGTTTTTCTCTAGTGTCTCTAAGCTGAAAGACCTATAACATTTGCCTTCTTAATTTTACAGAGACAACTTGTACTTTTTTCTTTCTTTTATTAAAAGCTTTTCTTTTTTGGAACCTGATTGATTTTTTGGTTATCTTGGATAAGACCCCAGGGGAGGTAGTCTGCACTCACCAGGGAATTGGTGGGAGGAAGGAGAGAAGGGGGGAAGGAAAAGCCTGATTTCTCTCTGTGTTAAGATGACTGTCTCTCTCTCAGGGAGAATCTGGGAGGGGGAGAAAACGGGGGGGGGGGGAAGGTGAATTCCTCTCTGTTTTAAGATTCAAGGAGTTTGAATCACAGTGATCTTCCAGGGTAACCCAGGGAGGGGAAGCCTGGGAGAGGAAATGATGGAGGAAAGGGTTTACTTTCCTTGTGTTAAGTCCAGGGGGTCTGGGTCTTGGGGTCCCCTGGGAAGGTTTTGGGGGGACCAGAGTGTACTAGGCACTGCAAGTCCTGGTTGGTGGCAACACTACAAGTTCTAAGCTGGTAATTAAGCTTAGGGGAATTCATGCTGGTACCCCATCTTTTGGACGCTAAGGTTCAGAGTGGGGACTCATACCATGACATGGTGGCAGCGGCGTGTGGGAAAGATAGAATCCAAAAGCCAGTAGGATTTTTTTTTTCTTTTCTCTCTGCTAGCTGTTTATAAGCAAGAGAAGAGGGGTTTTTAAAAAGCAAGTCTGCAGGTTTTTTTTCTCTCTTCCTTCTGAGTACTCTGAAGGCAGAGGCATTAAAGTTTAATGAGGGTCTTTTGTTAAACAAAGGGACTCCAGTTGTGAGTCAGCGAACACCAACAAAACACATTTGCAAATGAAAGAGTTTTTTTTCCTAACTACGGGAAAAACTAGTTAAAAAGTGTTAGAAAAAACTCTGTTGCTAAGCAATCCTAAGGAGGCAACAGAGAAGCAGCATTTCAGGCAGTCAACAGCAGAGGGCGCCCCAGCACAAAAAAGCAGGAAACATGAGTTCCAAGGAACGGGCAAAACTGGTTGCAGAGAAACAAATCAAAGAAGCAGACCACAAGCTAGACATGGAAAGAAAAGAAAAGGAGATGAGGATAAAACAACAAGAAATAGAAATAAAAGAAAAGGAGATGGAGCTACTAGAAAGGCAAGAAAAAGCCAAAGAGGCGACCCACAAAAAAGACATGGAAAAGCAACAAAAGGCGCTAGAAAACAAGGAAAAAGAGATGGAAGAGAGAGAGAGAGAGCATGAACTGGACTTAGCAAAGAATAATCCAGATGTTCCAGCCAACCCCAACAACCCTTCGCCAGTTGTTGTTCCACATCCCAAGAAATTTCCCACCTACAAGGCAGGTGATGACCTGAGGCCTTCTTAGAAAATTTTGAAAGGACCTGCCATGGATACAGCATCTCTGAAGACCAGTACATGATAGAGCTGAGGCCACTGCTCAGTGGACCCCTAGCAGAGGTGGCGGCTGAAATGCCTAAGGAACACATGAACGATTATAAAAATTTTCAAACCAAGGCCAGAATCAGAATGGGGCTAACACCTGAGCATGCCCGTCGGCGGTTCAGAGCCCTAAGGTGGAAACCAGATGTGTCATTCACCTGACACGCCTACCACATTGGAAAGAATTATGATACCTGGATATCAGGAGCCAAGGTTAAAACTCTGGACGACATGCACCTCCTAATACAATTGGAGCAGTTCTTAGAGGGTGTTCCTGAGGAAATAGAAAGATACATCCTAGATGGGAAGCCCAAAACTGTAACCGAGGCGGGGGAGATTGGAGCCAGATGGGTGGAAGTGGCAGAAAAGAAAAAAGCTACTAGCAAGGGGAGCGAATATCACAGGAGGCAAACGGACAATAAACCCTATCACCGAGGGCAACCCAAGACCACACCTACAACCCAAGGAATGCCCCAGACTCCCTATTCTCCCACCTCACCAGTCTCCAGTAACCCACCTTGGCCCAGTGACCAGTCAGCTGGGCGATGCTTTAAATGTAATGAACTGGGACATATAAAGGCCAACTGCCCCAAGAATCCCAACTGAGTGCAGTTCATTACACCACCATCACACCAAAGATCCCCAGGCCCAGATGCCTCTCAAATACCCTTGGAGCGAAGGGAAATTTTGAGAGTGGGCAGAAAGAAGGTTATCATGTGGAGAGACACGGGGACCCAAATTCAACCCAAAAGCCCAAGTGACAATTTACCCCTTCATGTCAAAAGCTGTAGAATTGCCTACAGCTGAACTGCCTGTCCAGTACAAAGGCTGGTCAGGAATGTGGACTTTTGCAGTCTATGACAATTATTCCATCCCCATGCTACCGGGGGAAGACTTGGCCAACCAGGTGAAGCGGGCCAAGAGAGTGGGAATGGTTACACGCAGCCAAACCAGGCAAGCTTCCAGACCCATCCCTGTTTCTGAGCCGTCCACAGGGGCCCCGTCTGTGTTACCAGAGAACCAGACAGAGGTAGTGGAGCTGGATCCCCTGCTAACGACTGCAACAGCCACAGTGCCTCCAGTCCCAGACCCGGAACTGGAAAAGCAACCAACACCAGAACCACTGCCAGCACTAACGCCAGCGCTTGCAAACCCATCTTCAGCCCCAACGCCAGAGGGCACCAGAGGCCCTGAACTGGCAGAAGCAGCAGACAACCACACCCAGGAGGCTCATCCAGAGCCTGAAATACCACCTGGTGCATCAGCAGAGGGCGATTCACCAGCAACGGAAACAACCCCATCACCTACATCACTTCCAGAGGGACCAAGCCCAAGTCCACAGTCTAAGGAAGAACTGGTGTCTCCAGCCTCAAGGGAACAGTTCCAGACTGAGCAGGAAGCAGATGACAGCCTTCAGAAAGCTTGGGTGGTGGCACGGAGCACCTCACCACCTCTCAGCTCTTCTAACCGATCCCGGATTGTTATAGAACAAGGACTTTTATACAAGGAGACTCTTTCTGGTGGACACCAGGAAGACTGGCATCCTCAAAAACAGTTGGTGGTTCCAACTAAGTACCGGGGAAAGCTCTTAAGCTTAGCCCATGATCATCCCAGTGGCCATGCTGGGTTGAACAGAACCAAAGACAGGTTGGAGAAGTCCTTCCACTGGGAGGGGATGGACAAGGACGTTGCCAAGTATGTCCGGTCTTGTGAGGTGTGCCAAAGAGTGGGAAAGCCCCAAGACCAGGTCAAGGCCCCTCTCCAGCCACTCCCCATAACTGAGGTCCCATTTCAGCGAGTAGCTGTGCTATTCTGGGTCCTTTCCCAAAAAAGACCCCCCAGAGGAAAGCAGTACATACTGACTTTCGTGGATTTTGCTACCCGATGGCCGGAAGCAGTAGCTCTAGGCAACACCAGGGCTAAAACTGTGCCAGGCCCTAACAAACATTTTTGCCAGGGTAGGTTGGCCCTCCGATATCCTTACAGATTCAGGGACAAATTTCCTGGCAGGGACCATGAAAGAACTGTGGGAAGCTCATGGGGTGAATCACTTGGTTGCCACCCCTTACCACCATCAAACCAATGGCCTGGTGGAAAGGTTTAATGGAACTTTGGGGGCCATGATATGTAAATTTGTGAATGAACACTCCAATGACTGGGACCTAGTGTTGCAGCAGTTACTTTTTGCCTACAGGGCTGTACCACATCCCAGTTTAGGGTTTTCATCATTTGAACTTGTGTATGACCATGAGGTTAAGGGGCCATTACAGTTGGTGAAGCAGCAATGGGAGGGGTTTACGCCTTCTCCAGGAACTAACATTCTGGACTTTGTAAGCAACCTACAAAGCACCCTCCGACACTCTTTAGCCCTTGCTAAAGAAAACCTAAAGGATGCTCAGAAAGAGCAAAAGGCCTGGTATGATAAACATACCAGAGAGCGTTCCTTCAAGGTAGGAGACCAGGTTATGGTCTTGAAGGCGCAACAGGCCCATAGGATGGAAGCATCATGGGAAGGGCCATTCACGGTCCAAGAGCACCTGGGAGCTGTTAACTACCTCATAGCATTTCCCTAAAGCCCAGAGTGTACCATATTAATTCTCTCAAGCCCTTTTATTCCAGAGACTTACAGGTTGTCAGTTTACAGCCCAGGGAGGAGATGACGCTGAGTGGCCTGAAGGTGTCTACTACGAAGGAAAAAGTGACGGTGGCGTGGAAGAGGTGAACCTCTCCACAACCCTGGAACGTCTGCAGCGGCAACAGATCAAGGAGCTGTGCACTAGCTTCGCCCCATTGTTCTCAGCCACCCCAAGACGGACTGAACGGGCATACCACTCCACTGACACAGGTAATGCTCACCCAGTTAGAACCCCACCCAACCAGGTGTCTCCTCATGCCCAAGCTGCTATAGAACGGTATATCCAAAACATGCTTCAGATGGGTATTGTCTGCTCATCTACCAGTGCATGGGCATCTCCAGTGGTTCTGGTACCCAAACCAGATGGGGAAATACGCTTTTGCATGGACTACCGTAAGCTAAATGCGGTAACTCATCCAGAAAACTATCCAATGCCACGCACCGATGAGCTATTGGAGAAGTTGGGACGTGCCCAGTTCATCTCTACATTAGACTTAACCAAGGGGTACGGGCAAGTTCCGCTAGATAAACCTGCCAAGGAAAGGTCAGCATTCATCACCCATGCAGGGGTGTATGAATTTAATGTGCTTCCTTTTGGGCTGTGAAATGCACCCGCCACCTTCCAAAGGCTGGTAGATGGTCTACTAGCAGGATTAGGAGAATATGCAGTTGCTTACCTCGATGATGTGGCCATTTTTTCTGATTCATGGCCTGAACACCTAGAACACCTGGAAAAAGTCTTTAAATGCATCAGGCAGGCAGGACTAACTGTTAAGGCCAAAAAGTGTCAAATAGGCCAAAACAGTGACATACCTGGGACACCAGGTGGGTCGAGGAACCATAAACCCCCTACAGGCCAAGGTGGATGCCATCCAAAAGTGGCCTGTCCCAAAGTCAAAGAAACAAGTCCAGTCCTTCTTAGGCTTGGCCGGGTATTACAGGCGATTTGTACCACACTACAGCCAAATCGCTGCCCCACTGACCGACCTGACCAAAAAGACCCAGCCGAATGCAGTTAAGTGGACTGATGAGTGTCAGAAGGCCTTTACCCAGCTTAAGGCGATGCTCATGGCTGACCCTGTGCTAAGGGCCCCGGACTTTGACAAACCATTCCTAGTAACCACAGATGCATCTGAGCATGGTGTAGGAGCAGTTCTCTTGCAGGAAGGACGGGATCACAACTTCCATCCTGTCGTGTTTCTCAGCAAGAAACTGTCTGAGAGGGAAAGCCAGTGGTCCATCAGTGAAAAGGAATGCTACGCCATTGTGTACGCCCTGGAAAACCTACGCCCATATGTTTGGGGACGGCGGTTCCAGCTACAAACCGACCATGCTGTGCTAAAATGGCTTCATACTGCCAAGGGAAACAACAAAAAACTGTTTTGATGGAGTTTAGCTCTCCAAGATTTTAATTTTGAAATTCAACACATTTCAGGAGCTTCTAAGAAAGTAGATGATGCACTTTCCCGTGAAAGTTTCCCAGAATCCACTGGTTAAAAATTGTCCTTAAAATGTAGAAAGTCTTGTAGTTTACATACTTAGTAGTATATGTAAAGGTGCATGTGTTGTATTAATCTGTTTATTGCAAAGTTCTAGGAAGAAATCACCACCAGTGAGGTTCCCCACTGCCTGCGATTTGGGGGGGGGGGTCATAAACAGATGGTTAAGGGTTAATGTCTCTTTTACTTATAAAGGGTTAACTAGCAGTAAACCTGGGACACCTGACCAGAGGACCAATCAGGAGACAAGATACTTTCAAATCCCGGTGGAGGGAAGACTTTCTTTGTGTTTTTTGGGTTTCGCTCTGTTCTCTCTGGGTTCTGAGAGGGGCCAGACATGTAAGCAGATATCTCCAAATTTCTGAAACAGCCTCTTCTGTTCAATTTAGTAAGTACCAATTAGGAAAGGCGGTTTAGTCTTTTTATTTGTTTTCTTTATTTGCAAATGTGTATTTTGCTGGAAGGATTGTATTTGTGCTGGGGGGAGGATTTTCTCTAGTGTCTCTAAGCTAAAAGACCCTGTAACATTTGCCATCTTAATTTTACAGAGACAACTTGTACTTTTTTCTTTCTTTTATTAAAAGCTTTTCTTTTTAAGAACCTGATTGATTTTTTGGTTATCTTGGGTATGACCCCAGGGGAGGGAGTCTGCACTCACCAGGGAATTGGTGGGAGGAAGGAGAGAAGGGGGGAGGAAAAGCCTGATTTCTCTCTGTGTTAAGATGACTGTCTCTCTCTCAGGGAGAATCTGGGAGGGGGAGAGAAGGGGGGGAGGTGAATTCCTCTCTGTTTTAAGATTCAAGGAGTTTGAATCACAGTGATCTTCCAGGGTAACCCAGGGAGGGGAAGCCTGGGAAAGGCAATGGTGGAGGAAAGGGTTTACTTTCCTTGTGTTAAGATCCAGGGGGTCTGGGTCTTGGGGTCCCCTGGGAAGGTTTGGGGGGGACCAGAGCGTACCAGGCACTGCAAGTCCTGGTTGGTGGCAGCACTACAAGTTCTAAGCTGGTAATTAAGCTTAGGGGAATTCATGCTGGTACCCCATCTTTTGGACGCTAAGGTTCAGAGTGGGGATTCATACCATGACACCGGTTAAGACAGCCATCCTTATATGCAGAAATGTCAGTGCTGCCAAGAGATGCTTTAGCTCATATTCAATTAGCGCAACTCCCAAATGCCTTATTTGACTTGCTCGCATTAGGCATAATTACATCTTTCTTAATAATTCCCAATCCCGCCCCGGTGTTCTGTGTCCCCTCCTTGTTCTGGAACTTCATTACAATTTAGTCTCTATAGTGTACCAACCAAATATGTTTGGCAGGAAAATATTCGTGGAATAAAACTCATTTCACACAAGAGACAGTTTCTGTCTTTTTCCCATTTAAATTATGTGAAAATTGGGCTTACAGAAGATCTGTGTGCTCAGAATAGGGCTTTAAATCTTCAGGGAGCATGCTAAAAAATCCAATTTTGCGTATTGTGTCTTACTAGTTCCTGGCATTCATATTGGCTGTGGAAGATGTTAACTGGCCCAAATAAAGATGATACCTTGACTGCTACTTGCAAATGGGTGAGGGGAAGGTTAACTAAAGGGAAGATAGAACAGCTCTCAAGACAATGAAGAGACTTGTTTGTTGTACTCTTAAATTTTGACTAAGCTCTGAAACAATGCCCTGGATATAGGACTAAAGGATCTGCATACCAGAAAGGAGATCTTGAGTTTTCACAAGATCAGACTTGCTGTGGCCATATTCAGACCTAGGCATTTCCACCTTCCCTATATAATGTTCTTCTTCAGTTTCCACTACAGGAGTTAGCCTTCTTCATTTCCTGTTCTACGATACTATGAAACACTGTTAAACACCTACTGGCTTTTACCCTGGAAATGGCTTAATTTTGGTGGTGCCTAGTCAGTGAAGTACTTTGGGATTCTTCTGACTAAAATATGCAAATTAAGTTTTTAATAATGAAGAATATTACCTGGATGTAGCTCCATCCCACTGATTACAGGAGAGGGTGAAGAGATGTAACATAAGAATGTAAGACTGGCTGCACTGAGTCAGACCAAAGGTCCATCCAGCCCAGTATCCTGTCTTCCGACAGTGGCCAATCCAGGTGCCCCAGAGGGAGTGAATCTAACAGATAATGATCAAGTGATCTCTCTCCTGCCATCCATTATCACCCTCTGACAAACAGAGGCTAGGGGCACCATTCCTTACCCATCCTGGCTAATAGCCATTAATGGACTTAACCTCCATGAATTTATCCAGTTCTCTTTTAAACCCAGTTATAGTTCTAGCCTTCACAACCTCCTCAGGCACGGAGTTCCACAAGTTGACTGTGCACTGTGTGAAGAACTTCCTTTTATTTGTTTTAAACCTGCTGCCCATTAATTTCATTTGGTGGCCCCTAGTTCTTATATTATGGAAACAAGTAAATAACTTTTTCTTATTCACTTTCTCCACATCACTCATGATTTTATATACCTGTATCATATCCCCCCCTTAGTCTCCTCTTTTCCAAGCTGAAAAGTCCTAGTCTCTTTAATCTTTCCTCATATGGGACTCGTTCCAACCCCTTAATCATTTTAGTTGCCCTTCTCTAAACCTTTTCTAATGCCAGTATATCTGTATATATGTAAAAGAAATAAAAGGAAGCACTTCTTTACACAGCATGTCCTCAGACTATGGAATTCTATACTCTAGAAGGTCAAAGGGTCACACACAGTAACTGAGTTTTAAAGGGTGCTGGATAATTTTGTGGGCAATAACGTTTGGCCAATATTAAGACAAGGTAATAAAACGTCATGCTTGACAACATCAGAATATTACCACGGATGTCAGGAAAGAATTTTTCCCAATATACAGCAATGAATAATTGACCAAGTACATTACAGACAGGTTTTGATTATCTAGGTTAGAACCTGCAGGGCTGGAAACCAGGAGCATGAGGGTTCTGACACTCCTGCATCGCCACACAAGGGTTTGGCTAGGCTCCTGCAGGAGGACCTTGTGAGGTTGGGCTTGGCAGTAAGTACCAGCCCACAGGACCTCAGTGGCAGCCCCTCGTAGCCCACTGTTTGGCTGGTACCAGTACTTAAACCAGGAGCTGTGAAGAGGAGCTGTCTGAGCAACAACACAGACTACCTGCCCATCTGTTCTCCAGACCTTGCTTGTGACAGACCATAGATTCTAGCTTCCAACCCTGGTTTGTCCTCAACTTCGCTATTTGATTACTGTCTGTAACCTGGCGCCCAACCTCAATCTCCTGGTAATCTGTCACTGCCTGTCTCCTGACCCCTGACTCTCAGTTTGCCCTCTGGTCTACCTTGGACTGTGACCTATAAGTAGCCTGACCCCACCTGCCTCTTGACTGCGCCTACTGGCCTATCTTTGACTCTGACCTCCTGGTACCTGACTTAGCCTGACTCCTGCTCCGACCACTATGTCTGACTGTCCATGTCAGTCTCACCAATCAGCCTAGATGGATAGAAAAGTGGATGCATCATTTGCATAATCTGTTCGTGGAAATTCGATGTTCCTAAATGATGGGAAACATATACCAATGCATCTTATTATAGAGATTTTCATCATAGTAGTGCCCAGCACATTATTTTAGGCACTGTACATAGATGAACACACAGTCAGTCTCCCTCAAGAATTTGCATTCTAAGGCCCCTATTCTTCAACTCAAGAGTATACAGGGTCAGAGCCTAAGAAGACAGGCAGTACACCAAGGGTGGCCAGAGACACAATCTATACTATTTTATATACATATGCCCACTTGTAAACTTTTAAAATAAGATTCTAAAAGCACTGCCAGTTAGCCCTATATGCCTCTTGAACCTTTATTTATTGGCTGGTTTTTTTGGTTTTTTTTTACAGATACCAGCACAGAAGTGGGTCTTAAGTATGCTTCAGTTAGGGAGATATTCCATGGCTAAGGGGCATAGTGTAAGAAGATACAGAAATGTCTGTGTAGAAAAGTAAATCAGATCAGTTAACAGACGATGGGGATAATACTTGACTTGTTTAAGTTGCTCTTGTGCTCTTCAGATGTTTGATTTAGAATGGATGATGGTCAAAAAAATAACTGAACATTTTCAGACCTGGTTCCTAACCCCTCTTCCTTGCCCTCCACCCACCCACTTTCAAAGTATCTTTTGCCTAGTTTGTTGACAAAAACATATTTTACTACCTCAAGAACAGAGACAATGTACCCTACAACAGAACATGCCGTATTTTATTCTGCCTCATGTGCAATATGAGTTCACAAACAAAATGGCCAGCTTAGTTATTTTCCAGAATCTTTTCTTGTTCCTGATGACATACGAACCAGAAAGAACAGAGCTGGGTTTCCAATACCGGGGGAGACTGCAGTGCTAGCAGAAAGGGAGGGAGATGCAGTTTGATTTGTGTCTTGTAGGGAGAAAATTTGACATAAAAAGGGAAGGTTGCTCAAGCATGACACCAGATGCTACTTCCTCTTAAACTTTTTCCCACCCTCTCAGGGACTACAACAATGAATATGGAAGTGAGAGTTTTATTCAGTTCAAGGGTTCTGGTCAAAGGTAAACTTCTTGTCAACTCTTGGTGTCTGTAAGAAGAGTTGTCTGTGGCTGCTGATTTTCTCTAAACCCTTATTTTGTTATGCATCATTTTCCCCTGAAACCCCAGAGCCCTCTAGTGGCCAATGTTAAAGTATTCATAAGGATTTTCTATCAAAGGATCTGCGCTTTTTGAAGTCAACAGCAAATGTCCGATGGACTTCAGCCGGAGAACAATAGGACCCAAAACCAGGACCAGCTACCCTGTCTAGTTTCCCTTAGTAATCCTCTACTGCATTCTTTCCACCTTACAAGGACCTAGTGTCTAATGTTCATCTTTATTGTTTTCCTATAACTCATTTTAAATTAAGAGATAAGGATTACCGCTATGTTCAACCTTTATTTTAAGGAGAGAAAGATTTTTAGTCATTTAATATTAATCTGTGGTTTTAACATATTTACTTTTCATTACAGAAAAATAATTCTGAGACTTTTTGAGTTGTATTGCTTGCTGGCAAAAAAAAGGAAGAGGGGAAGAAAGATCAAATAATTTTAGATTCATTCTGTAGCTAAGCAAAGTGTAATACCACATCCCTCCAAAGAATCCACCCGTTATGGGATCACTTGATAATGATAGGTTGGTTTTGTTAATAATCCAGAACATTTGCAAAGCTTTTCATTAAACTGCATTGTCTAAACCCACAAGAATTTATGGACTCTGGTAGACTGAAAAGTCTTCGATGGGTGTAAAATATCATGTAAACAAAATAATACTGGAAATAAATATTGCACCCTATTAGGAACAGAATTAGTTACACAAGAAAACAAAGAATAGGGATGTACATCAGTTTGTGGCACAGACAAGCTGAACGATAAACAAGTTCTGTGCTTGTTTAAACTAAATGCAAGCTTGCAACTGGACTACAAATTTTAAAAGTTTTGGTGCGCATAGGAAGGGCAGCTTACCAGTTTCCTTAGACTAAGATACATTTCACTATACCTATACATTCTGTGTAGAGAACGGAAGGGTGGGTTGGTTTCCACTTCCCATGACATGTTCTACTTCAGGATAAATAGAAAAGATCGGTGCGTTTTAAAGCGTGAGAGATAGAAGTGAAGGGCTTTTTAAAGTGGGGAGGGGCTGCATTTCACATGATCTTTTTCTTCTGGATCTCAGATACTCTTTAAATGCAGCTAATTGCAACGTACGAAATTCCAGCGCTGGGGAAAGCCAAGGCCGGGCGGGGATTCTCCGGGACGGTGAGCGGAAAGGGCGCTTGCGGGGAGAGCGCGCCGCGGGGGAGTGGGAGCTGTTCACGGCTTCGTTCGGGGGCTCGCAGAGCTCAGCGGCCGCTGATCGGCAGGCAGGTGGAGAGAGCGGGCACTGACCACGGCCGGGGCTGGCCCCTGTAAGAACCTCGGAGAGCTCCGGCCGCTGCGCACGCACCTCAGCCCGCTCAAGCGGGGCAGAAAGTGAATATAAGCCGGGCGAGCCGACGGGAGCAGGCAGTGAGCGCTGGGAGCACAGACGCTCCTAGAGAGGCAGCGGCAGCGGAGCACAGGTGGGCGCCTCCAGGACAGGGAGCAGCGAGAGGCGGCTCCTTGTCCCACCGCAGCCCGGCGGGGCTGGAGTCTCCCAGCCGGCTGGGGCAACGCTGCCCGCTCCCTGGGAGTCTGGGCTCGTTCTGCTCAGCCTGATGTGCCCCACGGCGGGCACGGGAAGGGGCGCGCCGCCTGCCAGCGCCTCCCTGCCTGTGCTGGGCACCTGAAGCGGCAGCCGCCGCGCTGGGCTTCGTGGCTGGCTGAGCTGCTGCATCCAGGGCTGGACTACGTGCTGAGCATGTGCTTTGCGGGCGAGGGGGACCCGTGCCAGCCACCGGAGCGTAGATCCTGATCGCAGCCTCTGGGCGGGAGAGGAGGAGAGAGACCCGCTCCCTCCAGCCCCCCCCCCCCCCCGCCATGGGATGGACGCCCCGTGTGAGCCCAGTTACTGCTCACTCGCCGTCAGCATGGAGGGAGCCTCCCTGGCCGGGCACTTCGGCAACGGGACCAACGAGTCCCTGCAGGAGCCCTTCAGGAGCATCAACCTGGAGCGAGCCGACGGGCTGCAGGGGGACAGCTCCGCCGTCCTGCGCATCGTCATCTCCAGCGTCTACTCGGTGGTGTGCGCCCTGGGGCTGGTGGGCAACCTGCTGGTGCTCTACCTGATGAAGAGCAAGCAGGGCTGGAAGAAATCCTCCGTCAACCTCTTCGTGACCAGCCTGGCGCTCACCGACTTCCAGTTCGTGCTGACGCTGCCCTTCTGGGCGGTGGAGAACGCCCTGGACTTCACCTGGCTCTTCGGCAAGGCCATGTGCAAGATCGTCTCCTACGTGACGGCCATGAACATGTACGCCAGCGTCTTCTTCCTCACCGCCATGAGCGTGGCCCGCTACCACTCCGTGGCCTCGGCGCTGAGCAGCCGGCAGGGCAGCGCCGGGTGCTGCTCGGCCAAGTGGCTCTGCCTCCTCATCTGGGGCGCGGCCATGCTGGCCTCCCTGCCCCACGCCATCTTCTCCACCACCGCCACCGTCTTCAACGAGGAGCTCTGCCTGGTCAAGTTCCCCGAGGGCCGGGGCAACAGCGCCCAGTTCTGGCTGGGCCTCTACCAGGCCCAGAAGGTGCTGCTGGGCTTCCTGGTGCCGCTGGCGGTCATCAGCCTCTGCTACCTGCTGCTGCTGCGCTTCCTGGGCGAGCGCCACGTGGGCCGGGCCTGCGGCGGGCCCAAGCGGCGGGCCAAGGTGACCCGCTCGGTGACGGTGGTGGTGCTCTCCTTCTTCCTCTGCTGGCTGCCCAACCAGGCGCTCACCGCCTGGGGCATCCTGGTCAAGCTCAACGTGGTGCACTTCAGCCCGCAGTACTTCCTCTCGCAGGCCTACCTCTTCCCCGTCAGCGTGTGCCTGGCGCACTGCAACAGCTGCCTCAACCCGCTGCTCTACTGCCTGCTGCGCCGCGAGTTCCGCACCGCCCTGCGCCGCCTGCTCTGGCGCCTGGCCTCGCCCTCGCTCACCGCCACGCGCCCCTTCACCGCCAGCACCAAGCCCGAGCCCGAGGAGCAGGCGCTGCGCGCCCTGGTGCCCGCCAGCGCGCTGCCCCCCGCCGCCGCCCCCCAGCCCGAGCTCCTCTACTACCCGCCCGGCGTGGTGGTGTGCAGCGGCCGCTGGGACGTGCTGCCCAGCAGCTCCGCCGAGCAGCGCTGCTGAGCCGCAGGGGGGCCTGGGAGCGATGCCCACGGGGATGGGATCCAGGGAGTGGCCCAGCCCTGGGGGCGGTGGAAGGGGTGTCTGTGGGAGATGGAGGGGGGATGGGCTCTGGAGACTGTTCTGGCCCTGGTAGGGATGGAAGGGTCTGTGGGGGATGGGCTCTGGGGACCGTCCCAATGGTGCTGGGAGGATGGGCTCTGGGGCCCGTTCCAGTGGTGGAGAGGGAGGCTGTGGGGGATGGGCTCTGGGGACTGACCCCATGGTGTCTGGAGGGGAGGGCTCCTGGGAGTGTCCTGGCTCTAGGAGAAGTTGGGGGAAGGGAGGGTCCATGGGAGATGAAACTGCAGCTCTCCCCTCAGCTTTGCCAAGAGGCCCAGCCTTGGGGGGTGCATATGGAGACTGAGGCTCCATGTGGCCAGGCTACTGTGTGTGGAGGAGCCAGGGGGACTAAATGGGGGATGAGGATGGCTGGGAAGTGGAGGGCGCTTGCAGACTTTGTATGAGGAGATTGCGGGAGCACTGAGTGGTGAGACTGCAGCTGGAGCGATGCCATGTCCAGACACCGTCTGGATGTCCCTTGCCTCCTCAGTGAATCTCCCAGCTGCAGAGGAGGTGGCTGAGATGTGTGGGAAGCAAGCCAGGACTTTCTACCTGCCACCTCAGAGCCCAGATTGCGGGGGACCTGGCTTCTTTTGTCCTCTCCCAGCACTGAACTGGGGCGCCAAGCATAACTCACTGTAAATGCAAGCAACTGCAGCTCCAAAGAGAAGGCTGTTCGTGGGGTGTTCACTGCAGCACTTAGCCTGTTGCCTCTTAGCCTGTTGCCAAAGCAAAAATGATTCTCACTGATAAACAAGAACAGGAGTCACTGATGTTTGGGAGCTGGGTGCTGCTGAAAAGGGGAAGGGGCTTTTCCTATTTTATTACCTGTAACTATAAACTTTGCCCTAGCGGTGAAATGTTATGTCCTACCATCAGCCACTGTTGTAGATCATTTGTGGTTAATGGGGTGCTGTATCTGTAACTGACCATTGCTTAGAAGGAATTAAACCACTGCACTGCCAATTTTAAAGAGGCTGACTATTCAGAGCCCAAGACCCGAAGGCACCATTGCGACCATCTAGTCTGACCTCTGGTAGAACACAGGCCATAGAATTTCCCCAAAATCATTTCTAGAACACATCTTTTAGAGAAACAGCTAATCTTGATTTTAAGATTGTCACCGATGAAGAATCAGCCATGAGCCCTAATAAATTGTTCCAATGGTTAATTAACCGCACTGTTACAAATTTACACCGTATTTCCAGTCTGAATTTGTCTAGCTTCAAAATTTCCAGCCCTTGGATTGTGTTATAACTTTCTCAGCTACTTTGAAGAGCCCATTATCCAATCGTTCCCCAGGTAGGTACGTATAGGATGCAGCCATCCAAGCTGGCTTTATCATCTCTTTGTTAAGCTAAATAGATTGAGCTGTTTGAGCCTATCACTCTAAGGCAGTGGTTCTCAACCTGTCCAAACTACTATACCCCTTTCAGGAGTCTGATTTGTCTTACATATCCCAAGTTTCACTTAAAAACTGCTTGCTTAGAAAATCAGACATAGGTGTCACAGCACACTATTACTGAATAATTGTTTACTTTCTCATTTTTACCATAGAATTACAAAATACATCAATTGGAATATAAATATTCTCACATTTCAGTGTATAGTATGCAGAGCACTATAAACAAGTCATTGTATGATACTTTTAGTTTGTACTGCACTGGTGCTTTTTATATAGTCTATTGTAAAACTAGCAAATATCTGGATGAATTGATGTACTCCCTGGAAGACCTCTGTGTACCCACATACCCCTGGTTGAGAACCACTGCTGTAAGGCATGTTTTCTAATCTTTTAATCATTCTTGTGGTGCTTCTCTGAATCCTCTCCCATTTATCAATATATTTCTTGTATTGTGGGTACCAGAACTGCACACAATATTCCAGCAGTGGTCACAACAGTGCCAAATACAAAGGTAAAATAGCCTCTCTGCTCCTACTCAAGCTTCCCTTGTTTATTCATCCCAGGATCGCATTAGCTTTTTTGTCCACAGCGTCACACTGGGAAGTCGTGGTCAGCTGATTATCCACCCTGACCCCAAAATCTTTTTCAGAGTCACTGCTTGCCAGGATAGACTCCCCAATCCTGTAAGTATGACCTACATTCATTGTTCCTAGATGTATATATTTACACTTAACAATATTAAACCACATTGCTTGCAGCCAATTTACCAAGCAGTCCTGATCACTCTGTATCAGTGACCTGTCCTCTTCATTACTGACCATTCCCCCACATTGTGTGTCATCTGCAAACTTTATCAGTCATTTTATGTTTTCTTCCTGGTAATTGATACAAATGTTAACTAGCATAGGGCTAAAAAAAGATATCAGGTTAGTTTGACACAATCTATTTTCCATAAACCCCTGTTGATTTGCATTAATTACTTTACCCTTCTTTAATTTGTTATTAGTCAAGTCCCCAACCAGCTGCCCCATTATCTTGCCCAGGATCAATATCAAGCTGATAGGCCTATAATTACCTGGCTTATCCCATTTACCTTTTTAAAAATTGGCACAACATTACCTGTCCTGTGTCTTCTAGAATTTCCCCAGGGATCCCAGACTTATTGAAAATCAACTTTAACAGCGTAGCAAGCTCCTCAGGCAGTGCTCTTAAAACTTTTGGATGCAAGTTATCTGGACCTGCTGATTTCAAAATGTTTACTTCTGATAGTTTCTGTTTAATATCCTCCAGAGACACTGCTGGAATAGAAAAAGTGTTATCATAAAATGAGACTCATCTGTTGTTGTTTTCCCCCCAAATACAGACAAATGTGAATATAGAGGTACTTGGCAGCATTTCCATGAGTCCATTTTTGTTCATATCTGCTGCTGTGGATTTTAGATCTCCGAAGATGCTCCCCTCCATTTGACTCTGTATATAAGATGTGCCACAAGAGATCATTACATTCCTCTTGTCACAATTAATACATAGTAACCCATGTGAGAGTGATGGGTGGCCAGGATGACAGGGACAAGACCATTTCCAGGAGTTTCAGCTTGTGGAGTCTCCTACTTACCTGTTCATCGGGGGGGACCAGTTTGTCCCTCTGCTGCATGGAGGAGTCCACTCCTTTAGCATGACCGTGAGATCCAGACTGACCTCAGGAGATCCACAGAAGACAGCGTGCAGATGTTGTCTCCATTCTATGCTTGGCCCCACACCAGCTCTTGGAGGATCTGTGCTTCCAGGTGCTGCTCCTACACAGCAGCCCTTGGAACACAGAGAAAGGAGTTCCACAGGGCTGGGAGGGAGGCGGGGAAGACTAAAGCACCAAGTCAGGCAGTATTAAATTGCATTTCTTTCTGCTGTGTGTTTGGAGGCGAGAATCTGGAGGAGCCCCCTTCTGCCCCTGCTCTGGCCTCTACAACTCCATGAAGCTGGAAGTGCAGGAGGAGCTCACAGAGGGGTACTGTGGGGGTGGGAAGGAAGGGAAGGAGCAGATTACAGTGGTAGAATTTCCTTCTCTCTATGGATTCTTCTAGACTAGAGGTTTTGCTCCTGTTGTAACTCAAGCTGCTGTTAGTTATTAACTTGAGCTAAGTAACACAGTTGTAAATTGGATACCCCACACACTGCATGGCAGTTTATTCCAGGACCCAGGTGTTTGTGGTTCATCTTTGGGCTCAGCCTACAGCAAACATTCCCTCTGAAATTCACTCCTGTCAGACTGAGGTTGGTGGAAAGGGGGAGGGGAGTGAGGGTATTCCATAAAATGGCATGGGGGGGGCAATTTCCCTCCATTATGGATACAGATTAGTGCATCAGGCCTTCAGTTTTTGTCCAGGAAAACCTTGCATTGACTTCAAAGGGAATTTTACTCAGGGAGGTACAGAGTCCTTCAGGATTTTGCCCCATGCTGTACCTGCCTATGAAGTCCAGCGTAGAATGAAGACTTGCTCCTGTGCTCAGGCTGCAACTCGGTCAATCATTTGAACCAAAGCACCATTATTCTGTCTCAAGACAGCTGGGACCTTTTTGGTGGTATCCTTATCATCCTGAGCACGGCAATAGAGACATAGCACAGTGTTCAGAAAGCAACAAAAAATTATTTGGAAGAACAAATTGATGAGGGAAGATCCAAAGACCCTGGAGATGACTGAGTGGGGACCTGGTAATCTACAGCTATTGTAAGTGAATGAAACAGCTAGTATGGGGTAGAAGCTGCTCAAACAATCTTGTTTTTTGTTCAGAGCAGTGAGCTGTCACCCAAGGAAAGTGCCAAGAGTCCAATCACTAGAACTTTAGAATGTGTAGGAAATCATCCTGCATGGATAGAGAAAGGGACTGGATTCAGGAGGGTCCTTCCATCCCTAACTTCCATGATAGGGGGCTGGGGGCAGGAACACATCTTCAGCAGCTTTGGGCTATTTCTTAGGTTGTTTGCGCAACATTCTTCAAATACATTGCATGAATGCCAGGCTGACTGGTTTCCTCCAAATGCCCATGTCTGGATTTATAACAAAAATCCTCTCGTGACTCAAAGTAAAATGTTCACATAGCTTTGTGTGCAACAGCAGTCAAAAAGCTAACAGAATGTTAGGAACTGTTAGGAAAGGGATAGATAGTAAGACAGTAAATATCATAGTGCCTCTATGCAAGCCCATGGTATATCCTATCCACACCTGGAATAGTGTGCGCAGTTCTGGTCACTCCATCTCAAAAAAGATGCATTACAGTTGGAAAAGGTACAGAGAAGGACAACACAAAATGATTAGGGATCTGGAACAGCATCTGCATGAGAAAAGGTTAAAAAGACTGGGACTTTTCAGCTTGGAGAAGAGATGACTAGGAGGGGCTATGAAAGAGATCGATAAAATCTTGACTGGTGTGAATAAGGAGATATTATTTACTCCTTTACATAATACAAAAATGGGGTCATGCAATGAAATTAATAGGCAGCAGGTTTAAAACCAAAAAAAGGAAGTACTTCACACAGCGCACAGGCAACCTGTGGAATTCATTGGCAGGTAATGTTGTGAAGGCCAAAACTATAACTGGGTTCAAAAAAGTATTAAGAACATTCCTGGAAGATAGGTCCATTAATGACTCAGCCAAGATAGTCAGGAATGTAACCGTATGTTGTGAGCGTCCATAGCATCTGTTTGCCAGAAGCTGGGAGTGGAGGACAGGGATGGATCATTCAATGATTGCCTGCTCTGTTTATTCTCTCTGAAGCATTAGCCATTATCAGAAGACAGGATACTGAGCTAGATGGACCATTGGTCTGACCCAGCATGGCCATTCTTATGCCTAGGTGCATAACTCCTATTGATTTTAATGGTCGCCTAGGTGCTTATGGAAATCTCACTAGGCACATATCTGCATCTTTAAACACCTAAATAGTCTGGCCGCATATAACTAGCCAAATGTTTAGTGCAACCAGGACCTTAGATTTTATATCCTACTTCCCTTTGAAGTATTTCTCCAGTAGTGACATTACTTAACTTTCTCCGGCTACATCTTCACTACCCGCCGTATCGGCGGGTAGCAATGGATTGCTCGGGGATCGATATATCGCGTCTCATCTAGACGCGATATATCGATCCCCGAATGCGCTTATATCGATTCCGTAACTCCACCAACCCGAATGGAGTTGCGGAATCGACAGGGGGAGCTGCGGACATTGATCCCGTGCCATGAGGACGGTGAGTAATTCGATCTTAGATACTTCGACTTCAGCTACGTTATTCACGTAGCTGAAGTTGCGTATCTAAGATCAATTTTCCCCCGTAGTGTAGACCAGCCCTTCTAGTATGTGTTGTATGCACTATCGTTGTAGCTGTGTCAGTCCCAGGATATTAGAGAGACAAGTATGTGTTGGCACTCTCTCCAGCAGGAAAAGATCTAGTTGTTCCCTGGTCCCCACTCCTTATATCATTATTGTCTCCTTTAGGCCAAGACATTCCCTGTGCAGACACTCCCTGTGCAGCCACATAGGGCCCCACTGAATTAAAATGGGTGCAGAATTGATCCACAAGGAACCACTTGCTGGATTGGGACCTTAGATTTAAAGCTTTGTTAAGAGATATTTCCCTCCAGCTTACAGATAGAATTTGTTACTGATCCAGATCAAGGGGATTATTGATAATCTGTTTATAATGAAAATTCCATTGTCAAAGTTCTCTACATCATGCAAAGTGTCAGAGGTGGCTGATAAAACAAGTTCTACAAGAAAAGACTGGATGGTGGCTTCTTTGGCTCAGCATAAACTGGTAAAAATGCATGGAACATCTTGTTGCTTTTCTCTAACCACTGTCCAATGTCTCGATTGCAGGAAGATATGTTCCTTAGAACATACAAAGTAAGAAAATAATTGGATTCTTACATTCATATACATGTACATATATGCACACATTTCTCAGACTGGATATGGAAGCAGACTCATAGCTGGAATCACACATAAGGGCCCACAGATCTGGCAAGGCTAAGAGGAAGTCAGAGGGATTATATTCCTCCTCCTGCATCATCAAGAAAATTGTTTAGTAAGCGCTAATCAGTGACACCAATGCAAACCCAGTGATGGAGATGTGGGTTGTACAGCTGTCCGCGAGTTCCTAATCTGAAGGCAATAGGGATTCTACAACTCTAAGTAAGGCCCTAATTTTCCCTGTTGCCCCTATATGGCAGGTGATTAAGTGTAAGAAAAGAACCTAGTTAGACTCTTAGATCCTAGGTTTCAGTTTTCAGAGCTGAAAAAACAAATCTTGGAATTTGAGCACACATGATATGGAATCATAAAGGGAAAGGTCTAACCCCATTTTACAGATATTAGTGTGGTTCTACTACGAAAGGTGTAAGTGCTTTCTCCTGGGAACAATTGTGTCTTTTCTAAACATATTGTTGCCAACTCTTGCGGTTTTATGGCAAGTCTCACATTATTTGGTGTTTCTCTTAAAACTCCAGCTCCTGGAGTAAAGAGAATCTCAGACACATGTACACACAAAATTAGCCCTGATGGTTGTGGAGAAGATTATGAAATGTGACTCAAGAGCATCCTAAAGGCTGAGGAAGCAGAAGACAAAAAGAACCCACAATACATTTTTTAAAAAAATATGATTTTTAAGCAAATCTCATGATATTTTGAGGCCTGATTCAAACATTTTGAATGCTTGAGGTTAGCAATACTGTGACTGTTTTTCTGAAATTCAAAACTTAGGCCCTGACTCTGCAGTGAGGTCCTGTGCTCATGTACAACCACACTGAAGTCAATGCAGATCCTTGCACCCCCATGGAATGCATTGACTTGAGCAAGCATTTGCAAAGGTTTAGGGGGTTCCCTGCATTCGGCTTGCTGCCTTACTTCTTTACCAGTAACCAGGGCCGGCTCCAGGCACCAGCTTATCAAGCAGGTGCTTGGGGCGGCCACTTCGGAGCGGGGCGGCACTTTCAAGTATTCAGCGGCAATTCGGCGGAGGGTCCCTCACTCCTGCTCAGAGCAAAGGACCTCCCACTGAATTGCTGCAGATCGCTATCGCAGCTTTTCTTTTTTTTTTTTTTTTGGCTGCTTGGGGTGGCAAAACCCCTGGAGCCGGCCCTGCCAGTAACATTCAGTTGCTAGAAGTACTTTTAGCTTATTGTGTACTCGATGCTAACTTCAGCCAGCAACTTCTTTTGCCAGGGTAACAATTGCAGACTCAGGACCAATGTGATAGGTAGCTGCTACCCAGGGAAAATATCAGGAAAATATCTTAAGCTAACTTGGGGATAGAAGGTGAAAAAGAGGGACAGAGGCACCAGGTACTAAATAGGGAAAGATAGCTTGCCAATCAGGAAGGTTAGTTTATTACTTTCCAGTGGAAAGGCACTATTTTAAAATCTCTGCTGTCTGATAACTCAAAAATTCCTCTTTGTGACTGGGCTTTTAAGCCTCAGACATATGAAGAGATTTTTCTGAGCATATTTGCAGCTTTATACCATGAGATGCTAGCCAAAGAACTCTAAAACCAGAAAGGGGCACATGGTTTTCTTGACTAGGATGATGTATTTTTATAATGAACCTTCAGAATTAGACAAAAGGGAGTGGGACACTTTTCAAGTTAGAAGCTGAAAAGGGAAGCTATTCGCAACATTCTTAAGAAGTATTGTCTCATTGGACACTGGAGACCAACCAAGCATTCAGGCTTTGGGGTGGGAGGAATTCACCTGATTTTTAAGACAGCCACAGCCCAGCCTCCCATTGTAGAGGCACAATCTTGTGCTCACATATAATCGTGCCCACAAAAAGGTAATTTTTAAACAAGATCTCCTATCCTGAAAGTGACAAAGTCAGTTCTGCCAGGCTAACAAAAGTGGAAAGCAGTAAGCATTTATTTTTCCCACTACAGTCAGCATTGATTACTCTGAATACACACAGGGAGCAGACCTGTGTCTTTCTTCATAGATGTTAACTTGTTTTACAAGGGACTAGACCCAATATAGTTAATACACAAGGGAGATGTTAATATATGGGGGAGGATTTAATTCTCCGAAAGAAAAAAATAGGGAGATCCATATAAAAATAACCAAAAAGTGCAGTACTATACTGGTTACATTGTAGCGAGCTGCAGCATTAAGAAAAGTTTAATAGTTTAGGCTGGCAGGAGTGTTTCAAAATTTTTGCTCCATGGATACACGTAGAAGCACCAGTTAGGTTCTGTGAAATGAAAATTTCCAGAAACTTAAGAGAAAAGAAAAGAAGTGTGTGATATTTGATAGCTTTAAACTGAGAAAGGCCACTCAAAGTGGTTTTACAGCAAAGGCCATCATCCTTTTCCTCCACTGAGCTAGCCATCTACAATAGCTCAGGAACACCAAGCATACCCTCCCTAGGTCTCCTCTTGACAACCACTGTTTCCCCAGCATCTTTTGACAAGACTGAAGGGATCAATGCTGGGGAGATAGTGTGCTTTTTCTGCAAGCGTTGCCAAAGTTGAGACTTTCTGTTTGCTTCCTGAGCTACAAGTTTAATCAAGAAGAAAGCATTTCACACAAGCTGCTTGAGTGGCTTGTTTTCAAGGGAACCCAGGTGGGATTATGAAAAATAGGATGCAAATTGGGATAATGAGCATGATATTACTAATATTGTAAAGCACTTCTAAGCAAGCAAATAAATATCCTTATTGCATTTTTTTTATTCAAGTCCCATGCTAGTCTGTGAAACAGGAAATAAAATTGTATTTCCTGAGAGAAAGAAAAAAGAAACAAAGTGTCAGCCTGGAAAGTGAACAAGGCTAACCCTTGTTTTCTGCTCTGATTCATTTAGGCCATCGCTATTTCCATTAAGGCTGGGGTAGTTACTCATCACAGAATGCACTGTATTCCAGTGGATCAAGCAAAGCACTGGAACTCAGGAGCCCTGGGTTCTATTCTTAGCTCTGTCACTGGCCTGCAAGGGGGACCTTGGGTAACTCCTTTCCCCTTTCTATGCCTCAGTTTCTCCATCTGAAAAATGGCGATAATGATACCGACCTCGGCAAAGTGCTTTGAGATCTATGGATAAAAAGTGCTATATGAAGAACTGGTCTGAAATCAACAATGACATTCAACAAAGTATTTCATTTGGGAAGAAAAAAATCAGGTAGGCAAAGTGGGGAATAACTGGCTTAGGTGATAGTACTACTGAAGAAGATCTGGAGGTTATAGTGGATCACAAATTGAATGAGTGTCAATATTTTACAGTTGCAAAAAAGGCAAATACCATTCCGGGATGTAGTAACAGGAGAGTAGTATCTAAGACCTGAGAGGTTATTGTCTCACACTAGCTGACCCTGGCAAGACCTCAGCTGTAGTAGTGTGTCCAGTTTTGGGTGCCACACTTCAGGGAAGCTGTGGACAAATTAAAGAGTCCAGAGGAGAGCAACAAAAATTATAAAGGGCTTAGATAACATGACTGTGAAGACAAATTTAAAAAGAACTGGGCATGTATAGCTTTGAGAAAAGAAGACTGAGGGATGGGGGAGGGACCTGATGACAGCCTTCAAATATGAAAAGAGTTGCTATAAAGAGGATGATGATCAATTGTTCTCCATGTCCACTGAAGGTAGGACAAGAAATAATGGACTTAATCTGCAGCACAGGAGATTTAGGTTAGATGTGAGGAAAAACTTTCTAAGAATAGTTAAGTACTGAAATAGATTGTCAACAGAGATCATGGAATTTCCATCATTGGAGGTTTCTAGTAACAGATTAGACCAGTGGTTCTCAGCCTATTCATCATTATGGGCTGCATATGCAGCCACACAATATATTATTCCTGGGGGAATTCTGTGCAAAAAATTAAAATTTCTGCACCAAAAAAACCAACAATTATGCCCAGAATATTTGAAAATTCTGCATATTTTATTTGTCAAAATAACAAAATACAATCATGCCAGCTTCAATTATTTTGGTAATTTATTTCAAAATACCTGTCAGCAAATGTCTGTAACAATACAGAAAACAAAATGTTTTTATGACAAATAGATTCATTACTAGGCATATTAGTACAGAACTTTGAATAATTCATTTAAACTGCAGTACAGAAATGTATTTCTTGCATTCCTCAGAAGCAGTGCAAAGGCTTGGGGGAGCTGAAGTAACAGAAGAGCTGAGGGAGAGGAAAGGAGCCTGGAAGTGAATCTAGAGGGTAGGTGGGAGAAGTATGGAACAGGGTTTTGTTTGAGGCGGGGGGATTGTTAGGGAATTGTGGAGCCTCCCCCATTCAGTTGGGCACATCTACCCCTCTTCCCCATGTGTCCCTGGAGCCCCCTCCCTCTTGCCCCATGTGACCCTGCAGCACCCCTCCCATTCAGCCCCTGACTCAATGCTGTCGCTCCACTAGCTCCTGAGCCCAAACCCTAGTCTGTCCCGTCAGCTAGCCATTCTGAACCCCAGTCTGTGACCCCCCAGCAGCCCCGTGTGCCCCACGTGCCCCACTCTGTCTGTTCTAACCTGGCTCAATGGGCAGGGTGCTTTGACAAAGGTAGCCAGCTGCTAGCTGTTCTGGTGCCACAATAGCCTCTGGTGGGTGAAAGGCAGAACTGCAGCATTTCTCAGGTAGAATGTATTTTCTGCGGAAAAAAAATTCTCCACCGGACATGAATTCTGCACATGCACAGTGGCACAGAATTCTCCCATGTGTAAATACATATTCTTCCTGTATGGCGCTGAGGATGTCACATGGGCCACAGCTGTGTGATGATTGGGCCACAAGCAGCCCACAGGTCATGGGTTGAGAACAACTGGGTTAGACAAACACCTGGAAAGGGTGCCTGCCTACACACTCATACATGCCTACTCAATCTCTCTCTCTCTCTCTCTATTTGGTTATACTCTACATCAGGTCTTGATGTAATGGAGCCTACTTATATTGGGGTAAAACTGGATGACCAGTACCAAACTCAATGCCTTCTTGACCTCATAGCCCATGTTATTCAGTTAAAAGCACCCATCAGTCTGCTATTAAATGCAGTAACTGATACTATTTATAGTTTGGTCCATTCATTGAAATAAAATTAAAAAGGCAGAATTGGTGGAACCCTTGAAATGAATGGTACAACAGTGAACATGTTCAATATCTGTAACATTTTCAAAGTGCTGAAGCGAACCTTTGTTTCCTGCTTAGGATCTGTAATATTTAAGATTGGTTTTGGTGCCATTTAAAAGGTTTTCCACACAATGCATACACCTGGAATTTTTCCATTTTTCTAATCAGGATATTTGTATTTTTGGGTGGATGCCTTTTTGTGTAGGAAACAAGCGGGAATATTACTCTGGAGTCTTAAAGAAGTAGAGGATGTGTTTTAATTTCTGTCTCATCTCTGGCTATGGGAGCACAAATGCAACACAGCATTGGTAAATGGACTTCAGCAAGATCAGGTGGAAGGGGAGAGAACATGCTGCAGAGCTGACAAGCCACCCAGCCTGATTCCACTGGTGTTCTCTCTCCATAGTCACACAGCAGAGGTAAAAAGGGAGAGAGGTTAATGGGCAGCAATGCAATGGGGGGGTGTTGTCATAAGCTGTGCTGTCAGGAGGGATGAGAACAATGTTGGGGGTGGGTGGGAAGGTACACCATGAAGATGCCCAAGGATTGAGACTGGAATTCCCCAGTATGAGTCTTCACTGAAATCCCAAATGTCGGCAAGGAAACATGTTTGATAATTGACCTCAAAGGGCTTACTGTTGGGTGCCTCCTAGCAGCTAGATCAGGGAATTAGCTCCACTTAGGTCCGATGCCCCTCTTCCAACTGTTGTTCACACCGCCTCCTCCACCCCTTGCTCTCCAGGACTCGCAGCTCTCCCTCTTCATGTCTCAGCCCTCTGGCCAGCTCCCTGTATAGTCTTCCCTTTCCAGGGTATCAAAGTCCCACTCAGTCAGCTGCCCGCATGCCATTCTAGACAGTCTTCTGCTCCAAGGACAGGTCCTACACTACCTTCTCAGTGGCTGAGATGCACTCCACAAATAAAGACACTTCACCTTAAAAACAAATGCTGCACTTTGGAAGCAAGCAGCTCAATGCTCCTTTTGGATACATTTTAGCCAGGAATACAACTTAATAACAGGTCTGGTCCAGTATTTCTTAAGTATCCCAAACTTGACTCCAGTTAGTCAGGAATACAGAATCAGGTCTCTAAAGCTCATTCAGATATCTTTAATCTTAAGCTTTTATGGTCTAATTTGAAACTGACTTGAATCTGGATGGAATGATTCAGAAGCTCCCTGTAACAAATTCTGGTGTTTTAATGAAAATAAAGATGCAAGCTCTGTACTCAAATAAAAGTAGACTGGTTTGCCTATAGGATTTCATATATTGGTTTGACGTGTGGATATAGAACAATTCATGGTAATGCTTTGTGGAACTGAATTAAGTTACAATAATATTCTGTTGAATGCTGTGAAAGAAGCAAAACAAGAATTTGATCAAGTTAGATTCTGATGTGCAAAAGAGGAGAGCAAACAGGTCTGAATTCATTCGGTTAAGGTAAGTACTATATAACTCGAACATTTTAGGTGGCTCACAGATTTTAGAATTTTTGGCCAAGATTTTTTTAAAATGAGTGCCTAATTTTAGACATTTAAACAAGGGACTAGATTTTCAAAGGTGCTCAACTCCCAACAGCTTCCCACCGATTCCCTATTGAGGTGCCTCAATATGGACTTAGGAGCTCGTCTCTAGGCATCCATGTTTGAAAATCTTGTTCAGTTTTTCTTTCACATTTATATAAGCACAATATACTACATAAAGCTGTCCAGTAGTGGGATATACTGTAAAGCAGGACTTCTCAACTTTTTCCACACCAGGATCCACTTTTCCATACTATGCCTGCTCCTTATCTAGCTGGAACCCCTTTGTCAATACTGGAAGGACACAGTGGTTGTGACCAGTGCTTAATCTCTAATGAAGGTCCTGGGGCTCAAGCAATTAGGTGCGGAGCTCAAGCAATTTTTTTACTTTCATAACTGATGTGACAAGCCTAGAGGTGCCGGGGCTATGAACTGCCAAGCCCAGACGTGCCGGGGCTCAGCCTGAAACAAACTGAGCACTGGGGGTGACTCCTTGACACCTCCTTGGGACCACGACCCTAGGTTAAGAACCCCCATCTTAAAAGTACCTCCTTGGAGTTTGGGATCAGTAACCCCAGCTTTCACTCTTACTGGATACATTCTTTTTGCCACACATTTCATCTCTTCTCCTCTCCAGCTTGGCTAATGATGAGCATTACCACTAATGATCAAGAGCATTACACTGCCATGTCTGAAAGTGGCTTACATGTTAACACAAAATTGAGGCAGAGGAAGGAAAGTCATGGAGAGATATTACAGCCTGAGAAGTGAGGCCACCAATTTTACCACGTATTTCCACTCTGTGGAGAAATAATGCCCTGGAATTGTAACCACTCCAGCCAATGAAACAAGAGCATGCTATAAAAATATCAGTGTAGAAACTGCACCCAATGGATATAGATCAAGAATGACAATGTTCCCATGGGGATTTCTTCCTTCATTTATGCACTGTTCTATTCTACATACCGAACAAAACAAGCAACAAAGCAACAGCCTGTTAATGCCACAGCAGATGCACAAATCACAACCACAATTACACTGCCCGCAGCACTGACCAAGAACCCCAGACCCACTCCAACAACGATCTGTGCCAGCTGCACCATGCAAGTGAGAGCCGCGCAGTCAATTCCCTTCCCTCTTCCAGGGGCCTCAGCTTCTCCTCCATTCTGCTCCTTTTGACTCTGCAAACAAGCATAAAATGAAACCCAGTCAAATGAGACAACTGATTAATACATAATAATACCTAGCTCTTGTATAGAATTTTTCATCAGTAGATTTCAAAATGCTTTACAAAGGCAGTCACTGTCATTCTCCCCGTCTTACAGGTGGGGAAACTGAGGCACAGAGCAGCAAAATGATTTCTGTAAGGTCACCCAGCAGCAAAATCAGGAATAGAACCTATGTCTTGAGTCTCACATCAGTGCTCTAATCACCAGACTACAGTGTTCTGAAGGGAAACTATTGTACTACATGCAGCTATTGCCAGATGATGAGATAGCTGCTGCCAGCAATGGATGCTGGCTTGCTTGTTCCCTCTTTAGTCTTCTGGTGTCTAAGATGTGCTAGTCTCATGCTCTGGATGCATGTGTAGTAGCTACAGAATGAAAACAATCATTCAGACATAGTCCTTACAAACAATGACAAACTCTCCATTACCCTCTCCCAACACATCTTCCTTTATAGCCATGCTCAGCCTGGGGGGAAAATGCACATTGCAGCATGACTTGAAGGTCAGCAGATTCAGCCTCTGGCAAACCAAGCCAGGAAGAGAATTCCACAGTAGAAGACCACACTCCGCACCAAGACTGCCCTGCTTCCTGGGCTGATCGCAGCGGTCACAGTAAACATATGGGAGAGAGGGATATCTAGACTAGGCTCCAATCTATTTAAAAGTTTCAGTGTCAAAACAACAGCCTTACTTGCACCAGGTGAGGCATCCTAAGCAACAGGAATCCTACTCACACACCCACACACACACCCACACACACACCAAGATCCCTTGTAATGGGGTACCATGGTGAGGAGTGCACTTTGGTGGGTCTCTGAGCAGTCCATACCACAACCTCACCGTGCCACTGATTAGTGCTTAATGCTGAACAGCAGCCATTCTATCTTCTCCTGCAATGCACCAGCATAGCACCAGGATGGATTTAGCCCTTCATATCTGAAAACCATCTATAGTTTAGAAAACTTCTGCATAACACTGTTATCAATGTTGGGGGTCAAACAGCTGGTTCAAAGCCATATAATCCATTTATTTCTAAGTAGCAAAACACAAGATTTGTCTTAATTCTTATGTGTGGACTGCATCGTGAACGAATTGTTCTGCTTGTCTTTGTGAAACTAAAATTAAGTGATAATTTATAGATTCACTTTGCCTCTCTTGCAGACTCCCGAACACAGAGGATTTGTGGTAAGCGCTCACTGTGAGATCAAAGAGCAAGAGATAAGGAGAGTTTCAGTGCTTTGTGGTGGATAGGCAGCCAGCTCAGGGAACACAACGCCCTGTGCTGTTAAGTATGCTTGTTGATTTCTTTAAGTGCTTTTCATATTGTATTTCAAAATGCTACTCAGACTCAATTTTAAAAAAGAACTGTGGGAAATTGCTACATAACTCATCATCCTGGAGAGCCCTCTTGTGGGGAGGGTCAGACTCAGTTTCCGCACAACACTCTTCAGCCTATTCCCACTGTAGAGTGACTTGGCCCTCCCACCAGGGCTAGCTCTAGGTTTTTTGCCGCCCTAAGCAAAAAAAAATTTGGCTGCTCCCCATCCCAGCCCAGGGCTCCCCCCCCGTACCCCTCTGCCGCCCCAGTGCTGGGCTCTCCCTTCCCCCCCACCAGTGCCCCCCCACACCTCTTGCCACCCCAGCCCTGGGCTCTCCCTGCCCCACCTGCACCCGCCTTCCGCAGCAGCCCTGGGTCACTGATAACTCGCTCCCAGGGCGGGTCATTCAGGAGGAATTTTGCATGTGCACAAAACAGACAGGATTGATTCCCATATGGCTACAGAGCTGCAGTAAAGTGGAACAATTTTCAGCTTGTGTGATTCGAGGATATCTGGATGCATATTATAAGACTGTCCTACATAAATGAGGAAAAGTTGAGGTGCCTTTATTATTCTTTTGCTCCCACGCTTTCTTTCTATGGGGAATTTGCCACTGCAGTATCACTGTCTTCCTTTTAAACAAACAAACAAACAAACAAACAAAAGGCAATGGCTGTTGAAAACAGCAGTTCTAGTCCTAATAACCACTGGGAAGCATTTCTTGCTCAATTTTATCCTACTTTTTCTACAGCAAGTTACAGTGGATCAGTATATTTGATTTGGGAGAAATGAAGTAACAGCCGCCCAAAAGGAGCTTGAGCACTCCTGAATTTTGAGGTGTTCAAATCTGGAAGGCAGGTGCTGGGTGTGTGTGTGGGGGGGGGCTGCAGGTTCTGCAGGGGAGCAAGGCAGCATGTAGGCAGCAGAGTGTCTGGCGCTGCATGGAGCCAGACATGCTGGTCTGAGTGGCACGGTAAGTGGGCTGGGGGGTTGGAGAAGGGGTAGGGGATTCCAGGAGGGGACAGTCAAGGGACAGGGAACAGGGGGGGTTGGATGGGGTGGAGGTTCAGGGGGGCAGACGAGGCAAGGAGAAGGGGGAGTTAGATGGGTCAGGGGTTTGGGGCGCAGACAGGTGACAGGCAGCGGTTGGATAAGCATGGGAGTCCAAGGGGTTTGTCAGGGGAAAGGTAGGGGTGGGGTCCTAGGGAGGAAGTTGGGGGGGTCTCAGGAGGGGGCAGTTGGGGACAAGGAGAAGGGAGGCTTAGATAGGGGTAGGGTCCTGGGGGGCAGTTAGGGGCAGTGGTCCTGGGAGGGGGCAATCAGGGGACAAGGACCAGCAGTGCTTAGATAGGGGCTCGTGTTCTGGGGGGCAGTTAGGGGCAGGGGTCCCAGGAGGGGTGATCAGGGGACAAGAAGCGGGGGGAGGGCGTGTTGGATGGGTTGGGGATTCTGTGGGGGGCAGTTGGAAAGAGTGGATGGTGGCAGGGTGGGGCTTCCCTCCCCCTGGAGTGTCCTGTTTTTTGAATGTTAAAATATGGTCTCCCTACCATTCCCAGTGCAACTCTCCACACACAGCATGCTGCCGCATGAAGGGCCCCTCCTTCCTTTCCAGTTGGTAGTGGCCAAGGGAATGCTGGGAAATGTAGTTCTTTCCTTGCTCTAAGGCTGGCTCTCTAGGCAGGAAGCTAACCAAGGAACTACAGCTCCAGAACCCCCTGTTGGTGCTCAGCTCCCATGCTGGATCCCTGCCGCCCCTGCAAATGGTTGCCCCAAGCAGGTGCTTGCTTTGCTGGTTGTGTAGAGCCGCCCCTGCGTCCCACTTGGTTGCCGCCTATCCCTGTAAGTGCCTACGCTCATTTGGTGCATAACTTTCCACTGCCAAAGTTCCCTAGATACTACGTTTTGGACATGTGCACTGCTGCCCCATGCTAAATGCCCAGATGCCTATCTCCCACCTGCGCTCTAGAGCAATTCACAGACCAGGGGAAGAAGGGCACATTTGGCCACCTAAGCGAGGAACAGGGCCCAATCCTGTCGGCGGCCTCTGAGCATGCCTACCAGATCAGATCCCATTCAAAACTGAGGGAGTGGGTGAAGGGGGGGCACCGTATAACTTTTAGCCCACTGGATAGAGCACTGGCCTGGAATGTGGAAGACCCAGTTCAATCCGCCACCTCTGTCAGAGGGGAAAAAGAGGATTGGAACACAGTGGGTCTCTCACCTCTCAGGAGCATGCTCAAACCAGTGAGTTCTGGGATAGTCTAAAGTGCGACTGCCTCAGTCTTTCCTCTCCACTTTGGATTAAATAGTGATTGGAGTAGAGGGACTAGACCCAGGGTCTCCTACAAAGGTGTCCTAACCACCAGGCTACACAATCATTCCCTCAATTGCTTGCTCTCCAGCCCAATGACTGTGAATAAATACTTAAATAGTCATTGGGCCAAAGGGAATTATTCTCTAGTGCTCGAACCACTGGGTTATAGGGTGGGCATCACCACCTCCTCCTCATTCCCATCTAAAGTAGGGGCTCTGCCTCTCAGCACTACACGTGTCTTCCATATCAGCTACAGATAACCATACTCAAATAACAGGGAACAAGTGAGCTTTGTGCTCAATATGCAAGAGGAATTGAGAGGCCAATAGTTTACATCCTGGTGCAGTTCCATTTTCATAGAAAGCCCATTGATTAAAAAGGTCTGCTCTTTGTTCTATGCCTTTCTTGAATTACATGATCCAACCACATTTATTTTTGACTACGTCATGCAAAAAGCAAGTCATCTGGGGGATTCTGGACTCAAATTATAGTTTTTATTGAAATGGTGAATGTTTTACTGGGCGGTGCTTATTCCCATGATGTGCCTATGGTTCCAAAGACAGGTACATCAGTTTTTGAACAAATACAGCCATCTATGAGATGCTTTTTCGTTACTCTATCTTGCATACTTTAGAAGTTTTGAGATTAAAACTAACTTTGTTAGTGTCAGAACTGGTGAAACCATACCATCCAACAGAGTTAATCAAGAAGCAGCCATCAAAGCAGAAGCAACTGGTTCTCTTCTGATTATCTCTTTGAGGACACTGGCTTATTAAATATGAACTACACATTTGCACTTGCACAACTTTTAACTCATTTACATCCAGTGACAGATGGGTCTGAATCCAGCATCCCTGAACCTGCCCAGAGCCAGATTTGCATTATGCATCTCATTCCTATCACCATAATGGACTAACCTGAAACTTTGGGTTCAGTTTCCCTTTCCTCTCCTCCCCCCAATTTATAGAATCATAGATCATAGCTTTGTGGTTCATCCCCATCCCTTATTAAGTCTTTCTAAAATACTTCGTGAAAACTGATCTGTGCTGCCAATAACAGAGAAATTAACTGGCAAAATTAAAAAAGTCAATTCTGGGAAATGTTCCATCACATTAAAAATATCCTCCAAGGATTCACTGGACTAAGAGCTTTCTGTAAGTCATCTTTCAAGTGTCAGGTTGCAGTTTCACTTGCTCTTATAGTTGCTGTACTCTCACTGACTCAATCTAGCCACACATTGCTTGCAGCCACACATACTGTATTATGATTCGCTTTGCTCGCATTTCATTTATTCATCTCCCCAAAGTTTCCAGTTCCAGCCTATATTGAAAACTTTTCTAAAGATCAAGTCTTTCAAATTCGTATTCATCTTTCATGTTTCAGAGTCTCTCAACAACTCTCAACAACAGCGGTTGAATAGGCATGGACTCTGTATGCAGCAGTGTGTCTGGTGCTGCGTGGAGCCAGACGTGCTGGTCTGAGTGGCACGGTAAGTGGGCTGGGGGGTTGGAGAAGGGGTAGGGGGTTCCGGGAGGGGACAGTTAAGGGACAGGGAGCAGGGGGGGTTGGATGGAGTGGAGGTTCAGGGGGGCAGACAGGGGCAGGGAGAAGGGGGGGTTAGATGGATCAGGGGTTTGGGGGGGGCCAGTCAGGAGACAGGCAGTGGTTGGATAGGCATGGGAGTCCCAGGGGTTTGTCAGGGGGCAGGTATTTTAGCATAACAAATACCTTATTTCTTTTATTCAGATAATTTAATGCTGAAGTGCATAAAATTCCATTTAACAAATCATTTGTATAATACTTTTAGTTAACTAAGCTACTTACATTTCCTTACATGTTTTGGTTATATACTTTAGGGACTCAGCTGCATCCTCAGCTAGTGTACACTGGCCCAGCTCCACTGAAGTAAATAGAGCTTCACTTATTTATACAAGATGAGGATCTGGCCCTCAGTCTTGCTTGCAGGAACAAAGCCATGCACAGACCTAGCTTGTAAAACTGATTATTTATGTTCTATATAATTATTGATTGGTATGATAGCAGTTCTGGGAGCCCCAATCAGAGACTGGAGCCCCTTTGTGCTAAACACTGTTCAAATATATACCACACCTGGGTTTAAAAAAACAACACGTGATGACAAACAAATGCCTTTCTCAGAATGCTGAATGTTTCCCCCTCCTGCTCATTTGGAAGTGTAGTCTAGTGGTTAAAGCACAAGATGGACCTACAGTTTGTAGGTTATATTTCCACTACCTATGTGGCCTCAGGTAAGTCATTTAGGAATTGTCTACACATGGAGTTATTCTGGAACAGCTATTCCACTCTAAATTCACACCCTTATATCAGAAAGACTGTTATGGGTGGACAAGCTCTTCAGATCCAATCCTGCAAAGAGCTGTGTGTGGACACTGTACCTAAAAGCATCCCAATGCCAGAGAGCAATGGATTCCATGATATCTGGTACAGAGTTTCAGCTGGTGTGACCAGTTCAGCGTACCCCAACTCATTAATGTCATAAACTGTACCTGATATGTATCAGGTAAGGTATCACTGGAAAACCAGTAACACACTGATCATTAATATTCTTGGGTGGGATATGCACAATAAATGCTCAAAAGATCATACAAACATGAAGAATTATGTGAGACTAAAATGTGTTTACTAGATAAGTCTGGGGAGTGTGTAAACAGGTTTCCCCCAGACAAAAGACAAGACAACACCTCCAGCCAGCTGTCATCAGAGTCGACTGACAATCACATGTCAAGTGACCATTTATTTGCAGTAGAGTGGGCAGAAACAGATTAATTTTCATTATAGCAAACACCATCAGGGGAAGAAACCAACATGGAATTTCCTTAGCCACCAGACTCCATGTCTCCTTCTCACAGCTTGAATGAACTTTATTTTGGGGGGAAGGGGTAATCTTCAGAAGAATCCATTTCAAAGGTTCACTGGACTATAAAAGAGGAGTGGGGCAGAGATCCTCAAGTGAGCTGTCACCTAAGAAGACAAAGGAACCAAGCACTTTGGGTTTTGTGGGAGATCCTGATCAAGGAGCAGGTCAGCCATCTTGCTGGAAGGAAGTGAGAGAAGAAACTTGCTTTGAAAGATAAGACTGTAGTTTTGGTAAGTCTGAGTCATTAGAAAGCTTAAGAACACAAGAATGAGTCAGACCAAAGGTCCATCCAGCCCAGTATCCTGTCTTCCAACAGTGGCCAATGCTAGATGTCCCAGAAGGAGTGAACCTAACTGGTAATGATCAAATGATCTCTCTCCTGCCATCCATCTCCACCCTCTGACAAACAGAGGCTAGGGTCACCATTCCTAACCCATCCTGGTTAATAGCCATTATTGGACTTAACCTCCATGAATTTATCTAGCTCTCTTTTAAACTCTGTTATAATCCTAGCCTTCACAAACTCCTCAGGCAAGGAGTTCCACAGGCTGACTGTGCCCTGTGTGAAGAACTTCCTTTTATTTATTTTAAACCTGCTGCCCATTAATTTCATTAGGTGGCCCCTAGTTCTTATATTATGGGAACAAGTAAATAACTTTTTTTTATTCACTTTCTCCACATCACTCATGATTTTATATACCTCTATCATATCCCCCCTTAGTCTCCTCTTTTCCAAGCTGAAAAGTCCTAGCCTCTTTAATCTCTCCTCATATGGACCTGTTCCAAACCCCTAATCATTATAGTTGCCCTTTTCTGAACTTTTTCTAATGCCAGTATTTCCTTTTTGAGATGAGGAGACCACATCTGTACGCAGTATTCAAGATGTGGGCGTACCATGGATTTATATAAGGGCAATAAGATATTCTCCATCTTATTCTCTATCCCTTTTTTAATCATTCCTAACATCCTGTTTGCTTGTTTGACTGCCACTGCACACTGCGTGGATGTCTTCAGAGAACTATCCACGATGACTCCAAGATCTCTTTCCTGATTAGTTGTAGCTAAATTAGCCCCCATCATATTGTTTGTATAGTTGGGGTTATTTTTTTACAATGTGCATTACTTTACATTTAGCCACATGAAATTTCATTTGCCATTTTGTTGCCCAATCACTTAGTTTTGTGAGATCTTTTTGAAGGTCTTCATAGTCTGCTTTGGTCTTAACTATCTTGAGCAGTTTAGTATCATTTGCAAACATTGCCACCTCACTATTTACCTGTTTCTTCAGATCATTTATAAATAAATTGAATAGGACTGGTCCTAGGACTGACCCTTGGGGAACACCAATAGTTACTCCTCTCCATTCTAAACATTTCCCACCCTTTGTTCCCTGTCTTTTAACCAGTTCTCAATCCATGAAAGGATCTTTCCTCTTATCCCATGACAACTTAATTTATGTAAGAGCTTTTGGTGAGGGACCTTGACAAAGGCTTTCTGTAAATCTAAGTACACTATGTCCACTGGATCCCCCTTGTCCACATATTTGTTGACTCCTCCAAAGAACTCTAATAGATTAGTAAGACATGATTTCCCTTTACAGAAACCATGTTGACTTTTGCCCAACAAGTTATGTTCTTCTATGTGTCTGACGATTTTATTCTTTACTGTTGTTTCAACTAATTTGCCTGGTACTGATGTTAGACTTACTGGTCTGTAATTGCCGGGATCACCTCTAGAGCCCTTTTTAAATATTGGCGTTACATTAGCTATCTTCCAGTCACTGGGTACAGAAGCCGATTTAAAGGACAGGTTACAAACCATAGTTAATAGTTCCGCAATTTCATATTTGAGTTCTTTCAGAACTCTTGGGTGCATGCCCTCTGGTCCCCGTGACTTGTTACTGTTAAGTTTATCATTTAATTCCAAAATCTCCCCTAGTGACACTTCAATCTGTGACAATTCCTTAGATTTGTCATCTACAAAGGATGACTCAGGTTTGGGAATCTCCCTAACATCCTCAGCCATGAAGACTGAAGCAAAGAATTCATTTAGTTTCTCCGCAATGACTTTATCATCTTTAAGCGCTCCTTTTGTATCTCAATAGTCCAGGGGCCCTACAGGTTGTTTAGCAGGCTTCCTGCTTCTGATGTACTTAAAAAACATTTTGTTATTACCTTTTGAATTTTTGACTAGCTGTTCTTCAAACTCCTTTTTGACATTTCTTATTACATTTTTACACTTAATTTGGCAGTGTTTACACTCCTTTCTATTTACCTCAGAAGGATTTGACTTCCACTTTTTAAAAGATGCCTTTTTATCTCTCATTGCTTCTTTTACATGGTTGTTAAGTCCACAGTGGTTCTTTTTCCGTTCTTTTACTGTGTTTCTTAATTTGGGGTATACATTTAAGTTGGGCCTCTATTATGCTGTCTTTGAAAAGTGTCCATGCAGTTTGCAGGGATTTCACTCTAGTCCCTGTACCACTTAATTTCTGTTTAATTAACCTCTTCATTTTTGCATAGTTCCCCTTTCTGATATTAAATGTCAGAGTTTCTGAGAATGCTACCATAGAGGTCCTGTATTTCAATCTCTTTCCTAGCAGCCTAAATTTGGCCTACAGGACATCTTTCGTACTCTTCCCTATGTCATTGGTACCTACATGTACCACGACCACCAACTCCACCCCAGCACTACACAAAAAAGTGTATCCAGATGCCTCGAGAGATCCGCAACCTTTGCAACAGGCAGGCAAGTCACTGTATGGTTCTCCTGGTCATCACAAACCCAGCTATCTATGTTTCTAATGATCAAATCTCCCATTACTAACACCTGCCTTTTCCTAATGACTTTTTGTTCCCTCTCCCAGAGAGGTAACCTCAGTGCAAGAGGATACCCTAACACCATCTGGAAGGAGGGTCCCAACTATGGGAAGGTTTCCCTCTGCTCTTGTTAACTGCTCTACTTCCCTGGGCGCTGTCTGACCGGAGGTGGGACAGATCTACAGTGTCCCAGAAAGCCTCATCAACATACCTCTCTGTCTCCCTTAGCTCCTCCAGTTCTGCCACCCTGGCCTCCAAAGCCCGAACATGGTCTCTGAGGGCCAGGAGCTCCTTGCACCGAATGCACACATACGCCACTCACCCACAGGGCAGGTAATCATACATGCTGCATTCAGCGCAATAAACTGGGATAGCCCCCACTCTGCTGCTGGGCTTCTGCCTGCATTCTCTCTTAAAGCTACCTAGGTTAATGAGAGGGGTTTTGTTTAAATCAAGAAGTTTTGATTATAGTTTAGGTTAAAGGTTTTAAAGAATGGCAAGTGAGCAAGCCTTCTCACTCCCTTTCCCAACTCCCTCCGGAAACTCAGTTAGCAGCCCCTGTTTGCAAAGCTCCCTGGTTGCTTGCTCACTGCTTTATAAAGCCCTGGCCTTCCTGACAGCCCCACCCTCTGACTTAGGCTCAGCCAATGAACAGAGACTTCTAGATTTCAAACCTTGGTTAGAAGCTCACAGCTTCCAACTGCTAGCCACAGCACAGCACTTTAGTTAATTTGTAGCCCTTTCTAACTTTATTCCTTCTACTTGGTATCACTTAAAATCTTATCTCCTTTCATTAATAAACTTGTTTTACTTGTAACCTAAGCCAACCCAGTCTTTTGTGTGAATCGAAGTGATTGTTAACTCCAGTTAAAGTGATAAGCTGTGCAGTTTGTCACTTTAGAGGAGCAAATGAACCTTAATATTTCTCTGAATAGTTCAGGAAAGGGCTGGACATTTCCCCAAACCCTGTGCTCTGCAAAGTCGGGACTGGGAGCGTGTTGGAGTCACTTGGCTAGTATTGACCAAGGCTGGTGGAGACCAGAGCATAGTAGGCTACTGGAATTACGGTTGCTGAAGCAGAGCTGCTTAATACACAGACACTCAGTGCAATGCTTGTCTGCTGCCTATTGGTGACCATGCTGGGAGCACCTAGGATTACAGGGCCGGCAGTGACATAATCCCTCACTAGTCTGGATGGCACCCCACAACATGACAAACATCCATTGCAGAAACCCACTGGCATCAGTGGGGTTCCATGCAGACACATGCGTTTGCCTGAGTTGAGTGACTTGCAGGACTTAGCCTCTGTGCCACAGTTCCCTAAACTGATTCTGTCCTTACCTCTCTCACAAGGTTGACACAAGCTTCATTTCTGTTTCTCAAGTTCTTTGAGATCTCAGGTGAAAAGTGCTTTATAATGATAAATGAGTTGTAGTATTAGCGTTATCACCAAACTCTTGAAGCTCCGTACTTTTGAAACTCTACCTCCCCCCATGGCACTGTGCTGCCACAAATAATCTGAAATGAAAATAAATCCCCTTCTCCGGTTAAAATGGACAAAACAAAACAAGGCAAATACCAATTCCTTCTTTACATAGACATTAAACTCACCTCTTCCTCCCTGTGATATTCTGCAATGAGGTTGAATGGGACAGTGTACAGCGTGCTGGACATGACTCCAAAGAGCGAGCACAGAGCCAGAGTAGAATATACCTTGGGAAACAGTCCAATAAACCCAGTGCCTATCCCAAAAAGCAGGTATCCAATGAAATAAAGTCCCTTTAATCCGATATAAGGCAGAAAAGCTTTTTGCAAGTCTGTGAAAAGAAAGGGGGAAAAAACTGTTGAGACTAAAAATAACACAACCTAGTAATTGCAATAGTATTTCTTTTGAGCATTCAATTATAAGAGAATCTCTTTGACAAGCTGGGATGAAGACAAACAGATCCACTGTTTGACATCCAGAGCATTTGACATCAGTTATAGACATTCCTGTTGGAGTTGAAGGAGGTATTACACAAATATCTGCGATTGAGAGCCAAAAGGAAAGGATCTACACAAGATTACAATAAAGCCTTTTTATTAGATGCATAGCTCAGCCCTCCAAAAGTCTACTCAGCTCACTTTTCTGCCTACAGAGAAAGTGAAAGCTTTTTGAATGTTTTTTTATATATTATTCCCTTATCACCATGCCAAGGGCTAATAAGCAGATTTTTGGCCCTGAGCTGACACATTTACACAATGATATTGCAAGGCAAGATTCATTTTTATCGCAAGGTCTTGCAATACACTGTGATGACTTTCTCTTGTGAGGAGCACAGGTGGGGAGAGGCCATGAAGAGATGGGCCACATCTGCAGGATTGCTAGGTGAAATAGAACCTTAGAACTATCCCCAGCATATCCATTCTACCTCCACCATTCGCCTTTGGGGTCATTTTAACACTAATGGGCCACCTCTCCTGTTAAATAGTACCCCACTTCCTGCGTAGTCCCACTGCAATGGAACGAAAACTTGGGCTCAGAGCACAAAGGGTAGGCACAGCTTCAAACTGGAGAGAAAGAGGATGCCCCACGTCAGAATAGCGCATAGCCCTGTAGTTAGAGTGCTTCTCCTGAGAGGTGGGAGACCCCTGTTCAGATCCTTTCTCCACTTTAGGCAGAAAGGGGGATTGAACCTGGGTCTTCTGCATACCTAATCACTTGGCTGAAAGTTATAAAGTGGGCAGCAACAGCACCACCATCCCTCCTTCTGTGGAGTGAGGTGCATAAGCCACCTGACTTTAGGAGAGGAAGGTCTCAATCATGGATCAGGTGCCTATCTTTGAGAGAAAGGTGAGGCTTAGGACACACCCTTCCTGTCAGCATCTCCCATTAGCTAGCTAAGGTGGCTTCCCACATAGTGGGCTGTTTTGAATCACAATATATCTCCCCATTCATTGTACAGGGAGTCTGCACATCAGGCTCAGGCTTTGTGGATCCCATTTTTGGTCCTGTGATTTGCTAGATGCCCAAAAGTTAGGCATTGCCATGCTGAGGTCCCTTGTGGATCTGGTCCTTGTAACATCTCTGAAAGGTTTTAATATTAAAAACCAGTAGATAGTCTCTCTCATCAACAGAAGTTGGTCCAATAAAAGATATCACCTCACCCACCTTGTCTCTCTAATGTCCTGGGAACAACACAGCTACAACAGCACTGCACACCGTAATTTTTTTTGTTTTTTAAAACATGGGAAACGATGTACAGTATCAAATCCATTCTAAAACACAGTGCCAGAGTACACGCCCGGGTACTTACAGGAATAGAGCGATGAAGAAATTGCATTGATGCACATGCCCCAACATCCAATCTCGACTCCTCTTTCATAAGTAAGGTAAGCTGTGGAGTTATGTGGCGCATAAGGATTTCCGTGGTATACTATCTGAAACACACCACAAAGTGCAAGTGAGTGCTCTGCATTCACACAGAGTCTCTCATCCACAGGAAATGGATTTCCCAGTGTAGGACCCAATATCCTTCCAGTGGGGAGAGAACTAGAGACCAATTACACAACTCTCTGTAGCCCTCAGGCTGTGCACGACCGTGGACTTCATTTTTCTTTTCTTCTCTCCCCTCTCACTTCCATTTTCTGTTTCCCTCCCTCTTTATTATTTTCTAACCTGTTCTTGCCTCTTCCCACCCACTGGGACTCTCCCTCCCGCCCTCCCAGGTTCCCACCATCTCTCTCTCACTCTTCTCAAGTTCCTCTCCCTGTTCCCTGTTTATCTCCCTCAGCTAGCTCCCCACAGTCCCTCTCACACTTGCCTTGTGTCCCACCCTTCTTGTTGCCCTCCTCTTCTCTCCAGATTATCCATTCTCTAGGGCTCTGTTTGCTCCTTTTTCTCACTTTGTCTTTTGCTTCCTTTCTTCCTTCTCCTCCTCCTCTCCTCTCATCCCAACCTATCCCTCCCTTTTTTCAACCACCTCTCCCCCCTCCCTTGCCTACAGTCAGTCATTCTCAGTCCCTCTCACTCTGCCACAGTCATTCATTCTTTCTCTCAGGGCTTGGCTACACTTGTGAGTTACAGCGCTGGTGGTGGCTTTACAGCGCTGTAACTTACTCCCCGTCCACACTGGCAAGGCACATACAGCCCTGTATCTCCCTGGCTACAGCGCTGGCTGTACTCCACCTCGACGAGAGGAATAAAGAGAACAGCGCTGCTCTTGCAGTGCTGAGGTGCCAGTGTAAACAGTGATTAATCTTACTCCGCTGTAACTGACCTTCAGAACCTCCCATAATGCTTTTTAAGTAAAGATAACACTCTTTGTTTTGTTGTGAACTTGGGGCTCCCAGAGCTGCTTATCTAAAAAACAAACACAGCTCCTGTTTGCTCGAGCAGAGGCAGGCAGGGGGATCCCTTTGGAATGTCCACAGCTAGTGTTTCCTTGAGGACAGAAGCAGCCCGGAGAGAGGGAGGGGGGATCCATTTTGGAGTGCTTATCTGGTCTGAAGGCTACTTGCATTTAGTGAATGAGAGGGGCTGGAGGAAGGGGTCAAAACTTTTAAAATGATTGAAGGTAAGCACTGTGTATCTTCCAGTCCTTAGAACTTGCAAGGCAGGGAGCTGAGAACAGTGTCAGCTCCAAAAATTAACTCTCTCTGTCTCCCCCACGCTCCCTGTCACACTCCACCCCACCCTCCTCTTTTGAAAAGCACATTGCAGCCACTTGAACGCTGGGATAGCTGCCCATAATGCACCACTTCCATAATGTACAGCTGAAAGTGTAGCCAAACCCTCAGACTCATCCTTACACTCACGCATACACTCTTCCTTCCATTCATTCTCTGTCAGACTTAGTTTGCAGGTGTGCAGCGCTGGGAGTTAAAGCTGTCTTCGTACAATTGTGTAGGGAAAGTGCTGCAGTGTGGCCACACTGACAGCTACCAGCACCGCAGTGTGGCCACATTTGAGCATTTGCAGTGGTGTTGGAGTGGTGCATTATGGGCAGCTATCCCACAGAGCACCTCTTCCCATTCTGGTGCCATGGGTTGTGAGAAGGGGGTGGGTCATTCTGCTTCCTGTCCCAATGCCCTATGATGCATCGCTTCACATCCCAGCAATCACTGTTTTTCTGTCCACCTTTGGCGCCATCTTGACTCTCTCAACGATTTCTGTGCAGCGCGATTTCTGTGGGAAATGGAGCCCGAAATGCTGAGGAGTACGCTGACGAGTCTCGCCAGCACATCACGTTTGGCAGTTGAGCTATTCCTTAAGATCCAAAGTGATGAGTCCAACGATGATAGCGAGTCACGTGATGCATACGACACTAAATTGCTTGTGGCATTCACGGAAATGCTCAGCACCGTGGAACGCCACTTTTGGGCTTGGGAAACAAGCAATGAGTGGTGGGATCACATCGTCATGGAAGTCTGAGATGAGGAGCAGTGGCTGCAGAACTTTCGGATGAGAAAAGCCACTTTCATGGGACTGTGTGCTGAGCTTGCCTCCACCCTGCAGCGCAAGGACACGAGATTGAGAGCTGCCCTGCTGGTGGAGAAGTGGGTGGTTATTGCAATCTGGAAGCTGGCGACTCCAGATAGCTACCTATCGGTGGTGAACCAGTTTGGAGTGGGAAAGTCGACTGTTGGAATCGTGTTGATGCAAGTTTGCAGGGCCATTAATCGCATCCTGCAAAGAAGAACCGTGACTCTGGGGAACGTGCAGGACATTGTGGATGGCTTTGCACAAATGGGTTTCCCTAACTGTGGAGGGGCGATAGATGGGACGCATATTCCTATTCTGGCACAACCCCACCTAGCATTTGAGTACATTAATTGGAAGGGGTATTTCTCCATGGTTGTCCAGGTGCTTGTGGATCACCGTGGGCGTTTCATTGACATTAATACAGGCTGGCCCGGAAAGGTGCATGATGCACGCATCTTTCGGAACACTGGCCTCTTCAGGAAGCTGCAGGCTGGGACTTTTTTCCCAGACCGGAAATCACAGTAGGGGATGTCAAAATGCCCATTGTGATCCTTGGAGACCCTGCTTACCCGTTAATGCTGTGGCTCATGAAACCATTTACAGGGAACCTTGACAGGAGCAAGGACCAGTTCAATTACAGGCTGAGCTGGTGCCGAATGACTGTGGAGTGTCCTTTTGGCCGTTTAAAGGGGCGCTGGCAATCTCTGTATGGGAAGCTAGACTTGGGGGAAAGCAGCATCCCCACAGTTATATCTGCGTGCTGCACCCTCCATAATATTTGTGAAGGGAAGGGTGAAAGATTCAGTCAGGCATGGACCTCCGAGGTTCAACGCCTGGAGGCTGGATTTGCACAGCCAGAGAGCAGGGCTACTAGAGAGGCCCAGCACAGGGCTGCAAGGATTAGGAATGCCTTGAGGGAGGAATTTGAGGCTGAAAACCAACAGTAATGTTTGGTGCCTTGCACGGGAGTGAAGTGCAGTGGTTACAATTGTGGAAGTACAGAAAGAACTGACCAGGGATCTTAATGCATGACAGTCTCTGTTAGCCAGTTAGGCTAGCTGTAACCCTAATAACGCGAGATTTGTAAAAGCAAGGATTGTGTGAGGCGAGTGGAAAAAAACTGTGTGAGAAGTTGTTTTTCGACCTTGTGTAGATAATACAATATGTAGACTGGCGTCTCTTAAGTGAGAAAAACAAGATATCAGGATGACCTATGTATAAACAAAATGCAGCTGTTGCTAATTATTGTCTATAACAAAAGAATAAATGCTTGCTGTAATTGTTTACCTGTTGAGAGACCTGTCTAGGAAGGGGAGACCCTATGTCCTACTGCACTGTCTCCCTGTTGTAGCTGCTAAACAGAATAAAGTATCTGACTCTGCTGCACTCAAACAAAAAGCAAGAACTGAGTTTTTCTCCGACACAATGTTAGTAGGAATCTGTGTTTCCTAAGCTGATTTGCAGTGCCTGTTTCTTTCCTGCGCTAAGGTATCTTTGACTTCCTGCAATAATAAAGACTGTTTTCAAAGCCAAGAATTCATTTATTGAAAAGAAAATTACTTTATTGACAGACATACAACTTTTTGGAAACCTAAAAGGACAGAGGGGTGAGGTGGGGAACTGTACAGTCACAGGTTTGAATATGTCCTGTCTGGAGTGCTGTGCAATGACTGCTGCACTTCAGGATGGCTAAACTGCATGGTGATAGGGGTTGATATGCAGAGGGTAAGGGTCGTAGTTCTCAGGGCTGGTTGGTGAACGTACAGGTGTTGGAGGCAGCTGGTGGTGGTAAGAACCTGGATGCAGGGGAAGAGGGTTTTGAGCTGACACGGGGGCACAAGGGAAAGAGCTTTGGGACAGGGCGGCGGGCAGGCGCAGTAGTGCTCTGCCTGCATGGCTACGAGCACCTGGATAGAGTCCGCTTGGCATGCCAGGAAGCTTATCAGTTGTTTTGTGCTTTTCTTCCTGTCCGCTGCGTTTTTCTGGCGGATCCTGCTTTCCCTTTCCCTCCAGTCCTGCACTCTTTGATTCTCTGTGACAGGGTGCTTCATAACTGCTTGCAGCATGTCCTCTTTGCTTTTTCGCAGCTTCTTCCGGAGGTTTTGTAGTCTTTGAGCTGTTGATAACACGGGCAGCTGAGATCTCAAGGTTGCTTCTGTAAAGGCAAAAAACAGTTAAGGAGTGTAGCAGTCTTCACAATGGCATAATTTTCCCATCACAAAGAGAGTGCACATAATCCACGGGAGCCCCGAAATGGTGAGTAAGGGGGACTGATTGCTTCAAGGCTCTACTGTCTTCGGGGTTTCTGTGCGTTGGGAAAAGCAAACAGCTGCAAGGGGCACCTACACTGAACACTATCCCAACATTTTCCACAGGAGTTGATCCGGGAAGATGTCTCGCTGCTGCAGGTCACCTGGGAAGTGCAGGAGGGTCTTCTACAGCAATGCGGATTCTGCTCTGGCCCCTATGCAGCTTGTCTGTGCAGCAATGGTGCCCTCACCCCTCACGGCACAGTGGTGCGGACGCGTTAGCCTGACTGGGACAAGGACCACAGTGGCTCTCCCAATAAACTTGCGCAAGCGCATTGCCCACGCTCTGGCTGAAACTTTTGAAGAGATTACCAAGGCCAATTACCGCGACGTGATAGACCACATCAATGCGCTATTCCACATCTAGGCATGCATGCATGCAGCCCTAACCCTCCCTCCTCTCCCGAAAAATTTCTATCATGAAAATAAAATCCACTTACCGGGAACCTGCTCCTCTGTTTGTCCTCCACCAAGTACTGGCTGCTGCGACTGGCTACCTTCCTCCTGGCTTGAGAAGAGCTCCTGGCTGCATGCCTCCTGGGACTCCGGGGTGTCTCCACCCACCCCAGTACCCTCACTCTCGCTTTCCTCCTCCTCCTCCTCCCGCTCTGAAGTGTCCATCATGGTCCTCGGATTGGTGGTGGGGTCACCCCCAAGTATCGCGTCCAGCTCTTTGTAAAAACGGCAGGTCGTGGAGGCAGCGCCGGAGCAGCAGTTTCCCTCGTGGGCTTTGCAATAGGCACTCCGCAGCACCTTCACTTTAACCCTGCACTGCAGCGTGTCCCAGTCATGGCCCCTTTCCAGCATGGCCCTTGATATTGGCCCATAGGTATCATAATTCCTATGGCTGGAGCGCAGCTGTGACTGCACAGCTTCCTTCCCCCAAACACTGATGAGGTCCAGCAACTCACCATTGCTCCATGCTGGGGCTCATTTGCCACGTGGAGCCATGGTCACCTGGAAAGATTCACTGATTGCACTCCACACCTGGCTGAGCAAACAGGAAGGGGATTTTTAAAGTTCCCGGGGCATTTAAAGGGCAGGTCACTTGAGGCCAAGGCAGTAGAGTTCGAACTGACGAGCAGAGTGGCTGAACAGGCATTCTGGGATACCTCCGAATACCTCTGGAGGCCAATAACAGCGCTTTTGGTGGCCACACTGGTGGACCAACGCTGCATCAGCAGCGCTATAGTCGTTATTCCCCAGGCCCAGGTGGAGTACAACCAGCGCTGCAGTCAGGGAGATACAGCGCAGTATGCAAGTGTGGATGGTGAGTGAGTTGCAGCGCTGTAAAGCCACCTCTCACCCATTCTCTCCCACGCTGCCATATATTCCCATGCACACTCCCTGGGAAACACACACTCCCGCTCCCTTAGTGGCACCTAGCAAATGGTGGGGGGCCAGAAGAAAGCAGGCTGCTGGGTGGGAGGTGTTGGGATAACCAGTGGGAAGGACAGCAGCCTCTGGGGATGTAGTCAGGAGCCTGACTGAAAAGAAGCAGCTGGGGCCAGACAGGCAAGAAGACGGGAGAACCACACAGGTAGGGTAGAGCATGGGGAGCCCCTGGTTTGGAAGCTGCTTGGAGGAAGGGAGAGCTTCAGGGGCCCTGAAGGGAAGGAATCACTGATGGCAAGGAGCTGATGTCATGCTCCAGAGAAGGCACCACAACACAGTCTAGAGGACATGGAAGGGGAAGCCTGTTCATAAAGGGGGCAAGAGGGCTGAGTTGCACAGGGTTGTATTGCCCTAGGGAAGCTTTTCTGTTATGCTTCCAGATGAAGGGTGCACATGGTGACTGCTACTCCAGTGCATCACAGCAGAGCCTATTCCAAAGCAGCAGCAGCAGGTCTTTAATTAGTATACTTTCAATGAGCAGCCGTACAGCCAAAGCAGAGCACAGGTGTGTTTGCCGCAGATCTCTGTGCTTTGTTCTAAAGAGTTAAATGGGAATAGATGTCCTTGAAAGTTCCAGGAAGCATGATTAAAATCATTATTTTATCTCTTTCAGCCAAATGTACATCAAAAGGCAGGAGGGCTTTCCCCGCCCCCGCTACCCAACAGATCTAGTTCGATAATGAGGCCCTGAGGGCATTCATCTGTCCTTTACAAAACTCTCAGTCAGCTGTTCTAGCAGTAACTAACCCCCGACATAATTGTCACAGCATAGGCAAGTGCTTAAAACAATCCCATGAGAAGATGACTTTTGGGGAACGTGAGGAGATGTGTGCATCTCTTACCTGTCCCATGAAGTCAGTGAAGAAGAGCATGTTGGAAAGAAAAGCTGTCCACCCGATGAGGTGGCTGACGCACAGACAGCGATAGTGGGAAGGCATACTTAAAAGTGCCTTCAGAAGGCATTTAACGGTCATCCGTGTCTGAACCTGGAAGGAAGCAATTAACAACAAACAACAACGTTGCTGCTTTGAAAACTAACAAAACAGCTGACAGTGAGTCTATGAGTCAGCAAGATCTTGGCTTTTTTCAGTTCTGGGCCTTTTCTGTTTGTGTCACTAGGAAGGGTCACTGCAATCTTGACAGTCCCTTTGTTAGGTTCAGTAACTACATATTTATACCTTTCTTTTCAATTCGGTAAGAGCAGAACTAGTGCATTGGTTAGCTGGCATTTAATTCAAGTCAATGGATAGACACACAATGACTTTGATGGGAGCTGGATCAGCTCAATACAGTGTGGATTTTCTTGATATTAATATTACTATTTCCAAATTTTCTGTCAAACTGTTTTTCAGCAGAAGATTGGGTTTTCGACTAAATGGAATTTTTCACAAAGTGTCAGAATTCAATTGTTTCATGGAAAAAATGAATAGCAGAAAATGAAATGTTTAATCTGAAAATCAAAATATTTCTATTATGAAATGCTATAGTGGTGCCTCATGGGAGTTGTAGTTCAGGTACCTCATGTTCCCATTCTCCTCTGTGGGCTGGTCTCCCCACCAAAATTCAGCTCCCATCACACATTGCTGCCACATTGCCTTTATATACCACCTCACTATGAGGTGACACCATGGTACCTCATGGGACATACAGTATAGCCAGGGAGCTTGGCGTATAGAAAACAATGAGAGCACAGGGTCCCTGAATTACAGCACCCATGAGGCACCATGGTAGCAGTTCAAAATTTAAATATTTTTGGTTTGGCCAAAATATTTTCCCCAAAACTCAAAATGTTCCATGGGGGAAAAAATATTTTTCGGAACAGCTCTATTTATTTGTATTACAGTGGCACCTAGGGGCCCCAACTGAGATCAGGGATCTAAGCACTGTACAAGTTCACAATGAGAACAAGTCCCTGCCCTGAAGAGCCTACAACACAAGGCCAGATTGCATTAGCCTTATTTGTGTTGAGCAGTGCCTTACATCACAAATAATCCCATTGAAATCAATAGAACTACCCAAGGAGTAAGATACTACTCAGCATAGATGTCACAATTTAGGTACAAATAGACAAGAGGTGACAAACAGTGGGAGAAAGAAATACCATCATCCCCATTTGACAGATGGAGAATTGAGAATGACTGGCCCAAGCTCACACACAATTTGTGGCAAAGCTTGAATTGACCCCAGATCTCCTGAGTCCCAGTCCAATGCCATAACTACAAGACCAGTTACAAAGAGGTTTTCTTACAGTCTACATACAAGAACTGTTTTATGTGAATCTGAAATAGACTTCATATTATTAGGCATAGGTACCATGGCTTATTTGTTTGCACAGTGCAGAGCACAGTATTGGTGGGCATTAAATAAAAAACCCCAGGAATTTACCAAACAGCCCGAGGTTAGGCAATTAGGTTTGGCTAAAATAATCTTTACCTCACTTGTGTTTCTCATGAAATCTTTGTAGCTAATTAAAAAACTTAAGTGGGCCAAAATCTGCCCTTTCATGTGAACGAGTGGGCGGGGAGGCAGGCAAGTGGGAGTTCTTGCGGAGAAGATATCTTCCCCTCTCCCCCACCTTTTGCAGAAGGGTCAGCAAAGCTGGATAACATTGTAAAATACAGTGACCGCAGTAGTATGTGAAAAGTGGTGGAGTGAAACACTAAATAAACTGCATGGGGGTATCTATAAGAAAGAAGGTCTCTGAGCAGTCTGTGCAAAGCAAAAAGGACAGAAGCCATGGCACCCCCCATCACATACACCTAAATGTGACCTGTTTTTCAAAAGCACCAAGCACCCAGCAGTTCTCAATGAAATCAATTTGAAATCAATGGGATTATCATGGGAATAAACGCTACTCAATATGGCTAAGGGTTACAGAATCAGGCCCTAAACGGTCTGGCAACATGTTAGAGGACAAGCATTTAGTCCAGATGTCTATTCATATTAAAGCAACTCAATTACAAAAAAGAACCAAGAGTTTAGTCAAAAGATTCATAATACATACTGAAAATCTATGATTGCTTTTAAGGTATCTAATCTTGGAACAACACACTGGCATTAATTAGATTAGCTAATTCACTGGTAGTCCTTAAAAAGCACAATCATACCTTTTTGCAAAAATTGTGGTATCAGAACCGCTTCTCTTTTAGTGAAAGGTCTTTCTAAAGCAATTTGCAAGTGCTTTTTTAGTTCATATAGTATTTCTGATTTTGTAAACGTAGGGTTTTTTTTTAGTGTCGTTCAAAGGTTGGTGTTGAACTATCACAAATTTTCACAGAAGCTTTCAACAACATCAATTTATACTTGATACAGGACAGAAATCAGTTTAAGAGGGAACTACAAAAATAATCCAAGCCAGTCTCATTGAAGGCAGACCAGCCTGGCTTCAGGTTGATACCTCTTGCCGAGACAATAAATACGCAAGAGCGTAATCCTTAGACTAGGACAAATATGAGTTGAAGGGATGCTTGTTTGGAAATAAAATATAAAAGGCAGACAGAACAATAGGAACCTAAGAGGTTTAGCAGTCGTAGTAAATGAATGTGGAAAACATTCAGTGGATATGGCATGAGACAGACAGAAGATGTGTCTCCAGGGAAGCATTGGAGTGGTACTCACATTTGTGGCAAGGCAAGGGTGTCTGGACTGATACTGCTAAGCCAGGCACATCAAAGAAACATGATATGCATAAGAATGCTACAAGTCAGGTGGAGGAAAAGAAAATGACACTGAGATACACAAGACCTTCAATACTAGCATCGAGGTCTCTGGCAAGTTGCTCAACCAAAATGTTAGAGAGGAAGCTAGTGAAACAGCAAGAAAAGACAGGTTGGGTTTTCTGAAGTATCATGTGTGATTGATTCAGTGGCATTAGCTTGTTCATAGACTCATAGACTTTAGGGTCAGAAGGGACCAATATGATCATCTAGTCTGATCTCCTGCACAAAGCAGGCCACAGAACCCTACCCATCCACTTCTATAACAAACCCCTAACCTATGTCCGAGTTATTGAAGTCTTCAAATTGTGGTTTGAAGACCTCAAGCTGCAAAGAATCCACCAGCAAGTGACCCATGCCCCATGCTGCAGAGGAAGGCGAAAAACCTCCAGGGCCTCTGCCAATCTGCCCTGGAGGAAAATTCCTTCCCGACCCCAAATATGGCGATCAGATAAACCCTGAGCATGTGGGCAAGACTCACCAGCCAGCACTCAGGAAAGAGTTCTCTGCAGTAACTCAGATCCCATCCCATCCAACATCCCATCACAGACCACTGGGCATACTTACCTGCTGATAATCAAAGATCAATTGCCAAAATTAAGCTATCCCATCATACCATCCCCTCCATAAACTTATCAAGCTTAGTCTTAAAGCCAGATATGTCTTTTGCCCCCACTACTCCCCTTGGAAGGCTGTTCCAGAACTTCACTCCTCTAATGGTTAGAAACCTTCGTCTAATTTCAAGTCTAAACTTCCTAGTGTCCAGTTTATACCCATTTGTTCTTGTGTCTACATTGGTACTAAGCTTAAATAATTCCTCTCCCTCCCTAATATTAATCCCTCTGATATATTTATAAAGAGCAAGCATATCCCCCCTCAGCCTTCTTTTGGTTAGGCTAAACAAGCCAAGCTCTTTGAGTCTCCTTTCATAAGACAGGTTTTCCATTCCTCGGATCATCCAAGTAGCCCTTCTCTGTACCTGTTCCAGTTTGAATTCATCATTCTTAAACATGGGAGACCAGAACTGCACACAGTATTCCAGATGAGGTCTCACCAGTGCCTTATATAACGCTATTAACACCTCCTTATCTTTGCTGGAAATACCTCGCCTGATGCATCCTAAAACTGCATTAGCTTTTTTAACGGCCATATCATATTGGCGGCTCATAGTCATCCTATGATCAACCAATACTCCAAGGTCCTTCTACTCCTCTGTTGCTTCCAACTGATGTGTCCCCAATGTATAACTAAAATTCTTATTATTAATCCCTAAATGCATGACCTTGCACTTTTCACTATTAAATTTCATCCTATTACTATTACTCCAGTTTACAAGGTCATCCAGATCTTCCTATATGATATCCCGGTCCTTCTCTGTGTTAGCAATACCTCCCAGCTTTGTGTCATCCACAAACTTTATTAGCACATTCCCGCTTTTTGTGCCAAGGTCAGTAATAAAAAGGTTAAATAAGATTGGTCCCAAAACTGATCCTTGAGGAACTCCACTAGTAACCTCCTTCCAGCCTGACAGTTCACCCTTCAGTACAACCCATTGGAGTTCACTGAGAGGACAGTTTTATTATGCCACCTGCTTATCAGGTTCTTATGTGACCTGCTTTCTCTGTTCTTAATAAATCTCCCTTTCTGAGAACTTCTGTGGCCAAAGGGAGTGGTGGGTGTTTGGCACCTCGAACAATCCGAGGAAGGGCACTCCTGGTGAGCAATGATGGTGAAGGATATTGGCTGCTGCAGCTGGGCTGAGGGGATGGCAGGGGGACATTGTAATGTATAAGTTCCATAATTCTGACAAATTGTTGTTTGTCTCTTTCTTTTTGTCTTCCCTCTAAGTAGGGCCTATCATCCATTCTATGTTTGTACAGTTCCTAGCACAATGGTGCCTCTACCAGAATACAAACACACACCTAAAATCAGGCCACTTTTATCTAGGAACCTAAATAAGGATTTAGGTGCCTAACTTTAAGCACCCCTATCTGAACATTTTGGCCACAGGATTTAGTTAGTTTCCAAAGATTTAAATCAGAGATACTTGCACATAAGGGAAGCAAAACAAGCAGCTCACTAGCTCATTTCTCGTGGTTAGGAACCAAACACATATATTAGCATTTTATTTTCCTAGGATACCACAACAATGCAATGAGGATTCTGAACACTTCTAGTCAACATAACAGCAAAAACAAAAGGCTGCCTATTTCACTTGGCTAGCATTATGCTAGAGACACAGTGTTCCCATGTTTTCAGAGAGAATCACCTCAGCGATTTTCCAAGTTGCCTTGGCTTGAAAAAAAATGCCTCAATGGAACGTACAAAATGCATGTGCCAGTTTACAATGCTTCACCCACTCTCACCTGGGGAACACTGGAGACGTTATAGATATAAAGCCCTTAAGTAACAAAACACAGCAGCCACGCGTTTACCACTGACTCACAGTTGGTGTATCTGATTAAGAAGCAATTAAAACAAAATCAGCATTGCCAGGATTTACTTTTCCAAGATCTGAATACCATACTTACTTAGAGCAGTGAACACTGATATTTTGCCTTTGGAGCTTACATGTGTATGTGCCATTGACTTCAACGGGAGCTGTTCATATGTATCGGAGGGCAGCAGGGTTTCTCGTTATTTCTACACAATATGGTGTTAAAGCTCATTACAAAGTGGTATGCTGCTAACCCCATCTGGGGAAATATTGGGGAAACAGTGCCTAAAAAACGTGCCTGAGCTTATATAATGAATCCATGGAAGAGTCTAGAATAGAAAACCCAGGTTTCCTACTCCTCAGTTGTCTTCTCTAAGCACTAAACAATGCTGCCTGTCCTGTAGTTTTCACTAGTCTGGCTGATGATGACAAACTGAAGAAAAGTAACTATCCCTAGAAGAATGTTACTGCTTCCATGTTACTTTTCTAGAGAACTTGAGGGTCTAGCTGATCATATCCCTTGCAATTGCATCATAGGCTCCAGGACTGGAGCTAGGACCTTCCCCAAATGGAATGTTACAGGCTACAAAACAATTACCTGTGTCTGTGGTGTTTCGGTGGATTTCCCCAACTCAGATAAAGTCCTTTTTTCAGCATATTTTGGTTTTAAATAACCATTGTTGACGCGCTCGATGGAACCATACTTGGAGGATCCATCCACTTTCAGCAAGAGCTTAGTTTCTGTATTGTCATCTCTGAGAGGGGCTTCGGGAATGCTGCACAAGTGTACAGTAAGACAGATTAGGAAAACCAAAGCTGCAATGATGAACATCACCTGGAACTCCGATCCCAAAAATCTTCCTAGTACAGAATTCCCCCAATCCATAGCACCTGTTAGGTAACCCAGGGCACCACCCAGACCTGGAGAGAGAAAGAAAGAAAACTCCACTGGCATTTATTAAAAACAAAACAAAAACCCAAGCCCCAGTAAGTTACTGAAGAATTATTATTAAGATGTCACAATATCTATGAGGAAATTCCCAGCATCACAAGAAATTAGAGTTTTTAGTGAATCCCTATGTGACTGGATCTATAAACCCCTCATGGGACAGCAAAGGATTCCTGAGCAGTTCTGGGCTTAGAAGGCCCCATTCCTCCGTCAGTGCTGAGCAGATTTAAAGGGGAGCCAGCTAACTCAGTTAGGGACAGACAGGGAAGGGGGAAGGACAAGCTCTGGAGGATGACGCAGCCAGACCCAGACCGGGAGGAGGAGCATCAGGGAGCAGTAGCTCTTATGGGCCGGAGATACATGGGCAACCCAGGAGGTAGGACATGAAGTTTGCCAGGACAACTGCAGCCTGCTGCAGGGAAGGGGAGCTACGAAGTGACCTAGGAAGGCACCCCAGAGTGAGAGGCACAGGACAGGCCTTGCAGGGCCCTGGATTGGAACCTAGTGGAGCAGGAGGATCCAGGTTCCCCTACTTCCCCCAGTGTAACTGCTAGATGGGCTGACCACCAGAAACTACAACCACGAGGCAGGATGACCGCCAGAGACTGCAACCACAAGACCGTGGACTTCGGATCTATTCACACCTTGGCATAGATAGTTATCAAGTCATGACATGAAACAGCTTCCTAAATTCTAGTTTGTTTAGATATAAAAATCCAAGTGCTTACACACTAAGCTTGTTGTTGTTTTTAATAATGAAATGATTTAATTTAATGTTCGTAAGAGATGCTGGATTGACAGCCCTGGGGTACAAAGTCCTCCCACAAACAGTGCAGTACTGCAGGCTCCGTCACACCCGAGCCCAATGTTCTTCAAGCCTGATTTGGAGGGACCATTTCAAGAGGCTGAGGTGGGAATTTGTTCCCTATGGTCCACTCAGTCCCTGGCCTCTAGACTGAAAGTGCCATGATCTGAGTTAAATCTAATACTACCACAATGAGCATTGTATCCATCGCATTCCTAAACGGTGAGTTAGCTGCAGAAGTGTGAGGATAAGTTTTTAATAATCAATTGTTGCTCCAGCAGCTGCCTCCTTCCACTGCATTTTGCTACCACACAGGCAGTCACACCACACAGCCACCAAAGGGGAAAACAAAAACCACCTGTCATGGTATAATTCCCCACTCTGAATCTTAGCGTCCAAAAGATGTGGTACCAGCATGAATTCCTCTAAGCTCAATTACCAGCTTAGTACTTGTAGCACTGCCACCAACCAGGAATTCCAGTGCCTGGTACACTCTGGTCCCCCCAAAACCTTGTCCGGGGACCCCCAAGACCCAGTCCCTCTGGATCTTAACACAAGGAAAGTAAACCCTTTCCCTCACCGTTGCCTCTCCCAGGCATCCCCTCCCTGGGTTACCCTGGAAGATCACTGTGATTCAAACTCCTTGAATCTTAAAACAGAGAGGAAAATCCACCTTCCCCCCTCCTCCTCTCTCCATCTCCCAGACTCTCCCTGAGAGAAACAGTAATCCTAACACAGAGAGAAATTAGCCTCTCTCTCCCCCTTCCCTCCTTTCTCCCCACCAATTCCCTGGTGAATCCAGACCCCGTTCCCTGGGGTCTCACACAGAATAAAAAAACAATCAGGTTCTTAAACAAGAAACTTTTAATTAAAGAAAAAAAACAGTAAAAATTATCTTTGTAAATTTAAAATGGAATAGGTACAGGGTCTTTCAGCTATAGACACCGGGAATACCCTCCCAGCCTAAGTATACAAGTACAAATTAAAATCCCTTAAGCAAAATGCAAATTTGAACTCCTTCCAGCCAAATACACATTTGCAAATAAAGAAAACAAACATAAGCCTAACTTGCCTTATCTACCTAGTACTCACTATTCTGAACTTATAAGAGCCTGTATTGGAGAGATTGAGAGAAACCTGGTTGCACATCTGGTCCCTCTGAGCCCCCCAGAGTGAACAACCACCAAACACTAACAGCACACACAAAAACTTCCCTCCCTCAAGATTTGAAAATATCCTGTCCCCTGATTGGTCCTCTGGTCAGGTGACAGCCAGGCTCACTGATCTTGTTAACCCTTTACAGGCAAAAGAGATATGAAGTACTTCTGTTCTATTAAACCCTACTATCTGTTTATGACACCACCCATTAAAATAAAGGTTGTATTGGCAGCTGCTGTGGCATGCAGGCACTTAGATCTACCTGTGCATTTAGTCTCCCTTTCAGTTTTTGATTTGTATTGAAATAAATAAGACGACGTAATTGGGACAGCAGCTGGGTTTGAAACCGAGATCTTCAGAGCTGAAATCAAGAACCGCCTCTTCTGGAGCTAATGTGGTAACACTAACAGAGATGGACACATTGAGTGAAATCCTGGCCCTGCTGAAGTCAGTGTGAGGTTTGCCATTGACTTCAGTAAGGCCAGAATTTCACCTGTGGAAGAACAACAAGAAATTAAACCAACTTCAAGCAATGGAGACTTATGTTAAGCACTGAAGGTGCTAGGTTCAAACCCACAAGGAGATAAATGACATTTTCACTTCTCTGAGGACCTTCCTTCTGGGAATTTCAATGCATTCGTAAAAATCAATTAATTTAGCTTTAACCCCTTAGTAAGGTAGGTATACGTGGAGAAATTGAGGCACAGGCATGTCACCCAGGAACATGTGACAGTGCCAGGAATAGAATGCCTGCCTCCTGAGCCCCAGTTCCGTTCCCTAACCTCCAACTTACCCTTCCTCCATGGTTGTAAAAAACAAGCCCTCCACTGCCTATGGAATTCAAGTTCTTGCATTATTTGTCTTCAGTTATTCTCAGGATGGGGTCCTGAGATGTCCTGGAAGCCAAATTTAGGCTGCTAGGGAACAGACTGAAATCCAGGACCTCTATGATGGTATTCTCAGAAATGCTCCCAGTTCCACGCGCAGGGCCAGGTAGGCAGGCAGAGCTTCAGAGTCTCAGTGCGTGGATGAGATGATGGTGTAGAGAGGAGGGGTTTACGTTCATTAGGAACTGGGGAAACTTTTGGGATGGGGGAGCCTATACAGGAGAGATGGGCTCCACCTAAACCAAAGTGGAACCAGACTGCTGGCACTAAACATTAAAAAAGTTGTAGAACAGTTTTTGAACTAGGAGATGGGGGAAAGCCGACTGCTGCAGAGGCGCATGTGAATCAGACACAGAGTTCTCTTAGGGGAGAGTCTGATGGTAGGGAATCTCCAGGTTATAGTCAGGAACAGAGGATAGAAGAGGATAATGTAAGGGCCGGATCAGATGATAAACAGTCACATAAAAAAGAATCTGGCACATCAGAAAAGGGCAGACAAATAAACAGGGACAAGTTTTTAAAGTGCTTGTACACAAATGCTAGAAGTCTAAATAATAAGATGGGTGAACTAGAGTGCCTTGTGATAAAGAAGGATATTGATATAATAGGCATCACAGAAACCTGGTGGACTGAGAGCAATCAATGGGACACAATCATTCCAGGGTACAAAATATATCGGAAAGACAGAACAGGTCGTGCAGGGGGAGGAGTGGCACTATATGTGAAAGAAAATGTAGATTCAAATGAAGTAAAAATCTTAAGCAAATCCACATGTTCCATAGAACCGCTATGGATAGAAATTTCATGCTCTAATAAAAATATAACATTAGGGATCTATTATCGACCACCTGACCAGGACAGTAATAGTGATGATAAAATGCTAAGGGAAATTAGAGAGGCTATCAAAATTAAGAACCCAATAATAGTGGGGGATTTCAATTATCCCCATATTGACTGGGAACATTTCACTTCAGGACGAAATGCAGAGATAAAATTTCTCGATACTTTAAATGACTGCTTCATGAAGCAGCTGGTATGGGAACCCACAAGGGGAGAGGCAACTCTAGATTTAATCCTGAGTGGAGCGCAGGAGCTGGTCCAAGAGGTAACTATAGCAGGACCGCTTGGAAATAGTGACCATAATACAATAGCATTCAACATCCCTGTGGGGGGAAGAACACCTCAACAGCCCAACACTGTGACATTTAATTTCAAAAGAGGGACCTATACAAAAATGAGGGGGTTAGTTAAACAAAAGTTAAAAGGTACAGTGACTAAAGTGAAATCCCTGCAAGTTGCATGGGCCCTTTTTAAAGACACCATAACAGAGGCCCAACTTCAATGTATATCCCAAATTAAGAAACACAGTAAAAGAACTAAAAAAGAGCCACCGTGGCTTAACAACCATGTAAAAGAAGCAGTGAGAGATAAAAAGACTTCCTTTAAAAAGTGGAAGTCAAATCCTAGTGAGGCAAATCGAAAGGAGCACAAACACTGCCAGCTTAAGTGCAAGAGTGTAATAAGAAAAGCCAAAGAGAAGTTTGAAGAACGGCTACCCAAAAACTCCAAATGTTATTTAAGTACATCAGAAGCAGGCAGACTGCTAAACAACCAGTGGGCCCTTGACGATCGAAATACAAAAGGAGCGCTTAAAGACGATAAAGTCATTGCGGAGAAACTAAATGGATTCTTTGCTTCAGTCTTCATGGCTGAGGATGTTACGGAGATTCCCAAACCTGAGACAGCTTTTGTAGGTGACAAATCTGAGGAACTGTCACAGATTGAAGTGTCACTAGAGGAGGTTTTGGAATTAATTAATAAACTCAACATTAACAAGTCACCGGGACCAGATGGTATTCACCCAAGAGTTCTGAAAGAAGTCAAATGTGAAGTTGTGGAACTATTAACTAAGATTTATAACCTGTCCTTTAAATCGGCTTCTGTACCCAATGACTGGAAGTTAGCTAATGTAACGTCAATATTTAAAAAGGGTCCTAGAGGTGATTCCAGCAATTACAGACGGGTAAGTCTAATGTCAGTACTGGGCAAATTGTCAGACACATAGAAAAACATAAACTGTAGAGCAATAGTCAACATGGTTTCTGTAAAGGGAAATCATGTCTTACTAATCTATTAGAGTTCTTTGAAGGGGTGAACAAACATGTGGACAAAGCAGATCCAGTGGACATAGTGTACTTAGATTTCCAGAAAGCCTTTGACAAGGTCCCTCACCAAAGGCTCTTACGTAAATTAAGCTGTCATGGGATAAAAGGGAAGGTCCTTTCATGGATTGAGAACTGGTTAAAAGATAGGGAACAAACGGTAGAAATAAAAGGTAAATTCTCAGAATGGAGAGGGGTAACTAGTGGTGTTTCCCAAGGGTCAGTCCTAGGACCAATCCTCTTCAACTTATTCATAAATGATCTGGAGAAAGGGGTAAATAGTGAGGTGGCAAAGTTTGCAGATGATACTAAACTACTCAAGATAGTTAAGACCAAAGCAGATTGTGAAGAACTTCAAAAAGATCTCACAAAACTAAGTGATTGGGCAACAAAATGGCAAATGAAATTTTATGTGGCTAAATGTAAAGTAATGCACATTGGAAAAAATAACCCCAACTATACCCACAATATGATGGGGGCTAATTTAGCTACAACGAGTCAGGAAAAACATCTTGGCATCATCGTGGATAGTTCTCTGAAGATGTCCACGCAGTGCGCAGAGGCGGTCAAAAAAGCGAACAGGATGTTAGGAATCATTAAAAAGGGGATAGAGAATAAGACAGAGAATATCTTATTGCCTTTATATAAATCCATGGTACACCCACATCTCGAATACTGTGTACAGATGTGGTCTCCTCACCTCAAAAAAGATATTCTAGCACTAGAAAAGGTTCAGAAAAGGGCAACTAAAATGATTAGGGGTTTGGAGAGGGCCCCATACGAGGAAAGATTAAAGAGGCTAGGCGTCTTCAGCTTGGAAAAGAGGAGACTAAGGGGGGATATGATAGAGGTATATAAAATCATGAGTGATGTGGAGAAAATGGATAAGGAAAAGTTATTTACTTATTCCCATAGTACAAGAACTAGGGGTCACCAAATGAAATTAATAGGTAGCAGGTTTAAAACAAATAAAAGGAAGTTCTTCTTCACACAGCACACAGTCAACTTGTGGAACTCCTTACCTGAGGAGGTTGTGAAAGCTGGGACTATAACAATGTTTAAAAGGGAACTGGATAAATTCATGGTGGCTAAGTCCCTAAATGGCTATTAGCCAGGAAGGGTAAAGAATAGTGTTCCTAGCCTCTGTTCATCAGAGGATGGAGATGGATGGCAGGAGACAGTTTACTTGATCATTGCCTGTTAGCTTCACTCCCTTTGGGGCACCTGGCACTAGCCACTGTTGGTAGACAGATACTGGGCTAGATGGACCTTTGGTCTGACCCGGTACAGCCGTTCTTATGTTCTTATGTGACTCTGCTAGTCCCTTTTCACATATATAAATGTCTTTGATTGCTAAATGCACTATATGATTTAAATTTAGTTCTTTCCACTTTGGAAACCCCGCCCCCTTCCTTTCTAATGTATCTACACTGGATTCTTCATCAGGATCCAGTCAGAGGCTCCTTTGCCTGTATGAGAGTCCTACTGAGCTTATTGGGACTCCACATAGGAGGAGTCAGATCAAAGCAGATCCCAATGCAGACTTAGGGCTTTCATATCTATTTGTATTGCTACCCTTTTTTAAATGGATTCAGACCTGATACAGGGCATGTAACTGTGTGTCTAGAGATACAGTAACATTAGAGGAAAAAATGTTGGTCCAGAGATTATTCATACTAATCTTTGCCATATATACTGAGAGAGTAGAAGATGTTTTCATTCCATACCCACAGAAAAGTATGAAACAGCAGGAATGTTTAATGTTCTCTGATGCCTGTTCTGCTTTTCCATTCATTAATTAACACTCCTTCCTTTTTTTAATCAGCAATTCCATGCACAGTTAAAAGGAATCAACATTAGGCACATTGTGTTTCCTTTACTAAGAATAAATGAGCATTTTGAGTTAACTAATTCCCCCCCCACACTCCTGGATAGGAGAAGAGAGACTGTATTTAGACTTGTGATCAATTTTATACTGTAATATCTCAACCTAATCATGATTGAGGAATTAGAAATCTGTCTGGCTCTAATACCAAAACTGACTCCTGCAGATCTCATTCCTGTGAATAATTCTGACTAACATGAGTTAGTACATGTATATTAACTAATCTGAACCAGAGAGAGAAAAACCACCAATAAGCACTAACTCAGGAACCGTTACAATATTCCTACATGCTAGATACTGTAATATATGGGGTTTCTCCTGCTCTACTCAAGTTAGAAAAAATAATCTAGAGATTTCACCAAAAATGAAAGAGCAGGTGTGCAAAGAAACTGTAAAATGAGAGTAAATTTTTAAATACGTGTACTGTTATGTTAGTGTGTAATCCTTTGCAGAGTAGTGTGATGGGAGTGTATTTTCTTTTGAGGCTGCTAAAATTCCAAGTAGAATTTTCTTTGCCTCTAGTTTTGTGTTAAATGATTTCAATTAAAAAAAAATGTTTTTCTGAGACAATACCTAGTAATGAGTGAGTCTCCACGAATCAGTTAATGTTTGTAGTGTGCTCTGAAGAGGAGAAGCTTCACAGATTGTAATTATTTGATTTATATTAGTACTGCCTACAGTTTAGATTTTTGTAAATCAAGCTTTCAGAAAAACCTAAGATCAGTAGGAATATTGCCTTGTGAAAAAATTCCTAAGGAAACTAGTTTTTAAACAGATAAACATTCTTTTGCAGGCCTCACATCCCAAACATGTTAGTGCTGATACCAAAAAGTTAAAGGGAGTGAAATAAATAAATAAATAAAAGTGAAAATGACTACAGTGATTTTCCTTGTCCCAGAAGAGAAAAAGGCTAAAGATAAATAAATAGCATAAGCAGTGTAAAGTACTTTGAGAATGAAATCCTGTCTCCATTGAAGGCAACAGCAAAGCTACTGTTCATTTCAAGAGGATCAGGAGTTACTTTGAATTTTTAAAATTCTCTTATTTTTTAGTACTGTACAGTGTTATCAGTAGCACAGGTAAATACCTACATGGCACCTTATTAACTTCAGTGGGGCTCTGCATGGAGCAAGTTGCAGAAGCAGGAACTATACCTGCTCTCTTGCCTAGGGGAAATGAGGAGGAGTAAGGCGATACCACTACCAGCAACAAAAAGTTACAGAACCAACAGGATGTGTACATGCCTGACCCCGTAACGTGATCTACTGTTACCATTGTCCTACCTTTCCTTCCCTAGACTGATTATGACCCTTATTCATTGTGTTATGTTGACTTTAGACTGCGTGCCTTTTGGCACAAGGACTGCATCCTTGCTTGATCTGACCCTAAAATGCTTCTGGACACATGAAATATCATGGATGATAATAATAATGATTATGCTTAGAATGTCTTTTTGAGGAAAACGGTCCTTCCTCTTGTACAGCATTGAATAAGATTAATATTTGGAGTCTGTTTCAACACAGATCAGCATCACTCACAAATGAGACTTGCAGCTGCTCAACTCAGGTTCTTATTGGGTCATCATATGAAAAAAACAACCTCAAAGAGGAAGGGATGCATTTAGTGTACATGCTACAGAGACTCACATCTTCATTTGCACATAACTAACACTTGTGCTCTTTGTCAAACAGTTGCTATCTAGGTATGCGTAATGTATTAAATTAACTTAATTTGCAAAAAGCCCGAGTAATCAGGATCTATGAGAATAAAATGTAGGTGGGCAGGAAAGTCCTGCAACTAGGGACCAGGGCTTCAGGCACAGGGTCTTTGCTAGTAGCCACTATTCCATCTTCAGAAATTGAACAGCAATCATAGATGCCACAGACCATCTAGTCGGCTCCTATCACAGTCCTTCCATATTGGCCTAGCCAGGGCTAGCTGGAGACCCTTTTAGTGCAGGCAACTTTCTGTGATCTCCTGTGTATCCTCAACATGGGACTTAAGGGAAACAGACAGCCTTGCCCCGTCCTTCTGCAATATGAGTGAATTTCACACAGTATATAAAAATGTAACAAACTGAACCAAAACCCTGGACCCAAACACCCCCCAAATTTGTGGAAATTTGGAGTTGGCCTTAAAATGTATGGCTCTACAGTACAGTGGTTTGTGCACTGGCCTGCTAAACCCAGGGTTGTGAGCTCAATCCTTGAGGGGAGTCTGGGGATTAGTCCTGCTTTGAGCAGTAGTTGGACTAGATATTCTCCCGAGATCCCTTCCAAGCCTGATATTCTATGATTCTAGTAACTTCATCCTGGCCTGTACATCTATAAAACAAGTTGACCCCAACCTGAATCTGAATACCACTGAAGTTTGGGTCCAGCTTAGGCATCTCTCCTTTTCTTTTTAATAAAGGAGTGTTATTCCTTTCAACAGTTGTTCTTTACTTCCCGCTTCTTTGGGATCTGAATCCAGATGATATTCACTAACTTTTGCCTTGGGGGGATGGGATGGGCGACAATTAAAACAGGCTGCAAAACTCAATATGTCTTTTTGAAAAGTGGGGAAGGGAGAACGTTGGGCAACTTTGTTCAATCACCCTTAACCCTAGGTAGGAATTTTTGCAAATGTCATTTTCAGTCTATGCCTGGAGCTTTCGGCAGCAGAATCTCTGCAGCTGTAGTCACAAGCTGACCTTTTCCAGAATAAAAGCCCAGCAACAATCACTCGTGACTGAGGCATAGGATCAGATGATCAGTTCCTTCAAGAAGATTAGAAGTGCAGTGAGAGGAAAAAACTTTACTGCTCACTCCCCGCCCCCAGAGATAGTGAGAGAAGGGGGCCTGCTTACCTGTGAAGAGAGCATGGTAATGAAGACCCTTCTCTTTGTCCTGATGACAGCAAACATCAAATAAATATGCTTTGATGGGACCATCAATAAAGTCAGCGGCAAAATCAAAGAGCACAACGCCCAGCATGGTTATGACTATAGCCCAGGTCCTCTGCTTGCCTCGCTCAGGGATCAAAGCTGCAAAAAGAAAAATAAACTCACTCTGATAACAGCCCCCTACTTTGCAGTAGTTTATAGACGAAATGCAACAGAACGGTGACCCTGGCGGTGACACTTTATTCTCCCTCAGTGCCTGCAAACAATGTCTTCATATGGGTACACACATCCCACTTAACCCAGCTCAAGGGAAAGCTAGCAGCACCGCAGACATTGGTTTAGAGAAATGTACTCTTTTCCTGAATAACCCATTATAATAGTAAAAGTAGCTTTTCCCCTGGGCTGCTAAACTTAAATAACTTACATCCTGAGCTGAAACGTAATGGTCTCTAGGATGTTATTCTTACGGAGTTTTGCTCAAGATTTCCAATGCAAAATAATCCCCAAGGAGTTGTTCTTATCTATTATTCACCAGCACTACACATTCCCGAATTAAGCACATGCATGAATAATGACTTTCTTTGCTATGAACACCATCTCTGGTTAGAGGTTTTGGAGCAAGGAGGTGGGGAAGGGCAATACTTATTCAGTTGCAGATACCAGATTTGAACCATACAAATAAAATCTATTGTCAAATTAAAGAAGTCATGTTTTAGCTCTTTAAACCTGTCTGGACCTGGACATTACTTAGATGAACTTTGAAGCAACTGCACCAACATACAATAAATTGTACTCACACATACAGAGTACAGAACAATCTGGCAAATAACAGGCAGCATCAGGGTAGGATCTGGAAAAGATCATGTTGTTCCTCAGCTTTTTCAGTGAGATCAAGTAATGTGATGTCCCTGTTCTCACCTTTATTTACAGACCAAACAAACCCTCTTTTCTTTCTGGTTCAAGAAGCAGGATGAGCTCTCCATGTGCAGCTCACTCACCTGAGACCATCATGTCCCCATTGAGATACAAAGCCATACCCAGCAACATCAGAAAGCCCAGAGCCAGGATGTAAGGGCGCCGCTTGCCCCAGCCAGAGGTGCAGTGGTCACTGGCTGATCCCACCACAGGCTGCAGCACAAAGCCCAGGATAGGGCTGATGAGCCACACCAGGCTGTAGAGGCTCTTGGGCAGCCCCACGCTGAGCAGCACCGGTGTGACAAAGGCAGCCTCCACAGCATAGCAGAACTCCCGGCCGAGCATGGCCATGCTGTGCATAATCAGCCTTCCCGAGGACTTTTTGACAGGCTCCACTGATCCAAAAGGGTCTCCTCCTGCCAAGGATTCCAGCACAGATTCTTCCTTCCCTCTGCTGCTGTCCATGCCAGCAATGCCCAGCTCGGATGGTGGTGGAAGTCCCGCACTGTAATCCTGTTTCGTTAAAGTCATTGGACTAGGTAAGCCTGAAGTTCCTGTAAGTGGCTCAGAGAAGGTTTGTTCTAGCTCTGGATAACAGGGAGACTGGCTCACATGCTGAGAGGGAAAGGTCTGGGGTGGAGGAGGGGCTCACATACTTCCCTGCCTCTGAGATCACAAGTTAGGAAAGGAGGGGGTGGGGAAGTGTATATGAAGATTAGCAGAACAGAGCTCCTGGCTATCTGGAGAGCTCCCAACTATCCATGAGTGAAGGATTATCTTTCCGGGGAAAGAAGAGAAAATGGGTGCCCATGCCTCGTGGGCTGGGGCATAGGTTTGGCTTGAAAACAAAACTACTCTTACAGCTATATGGCAATTATGATACTAAGCACGTAGGCCCACATCCTTCCATTCAGCAAACAGCCTGAATACTGGGTTGTGTGCTCATTCTCCATGGTAATGGGAAGCAAAAATGCTTCTCCTAGACTGCCGAATAGCTGTAAAGTCACTTCTGCTACTATGGGCCGAACATGCCTCCTCCAGAGTTCCAGAGAAGAAGGATCCACAGAGCCATCTCCACTGTTCCTTTGACAGAGAACTGGTACAGAACAGAGCTCCGTGTCAGATAGGTATTGGGCATGTCCTGCACAGCCCTCCCCAAATCTTGCACTCCCCTGGCTTTAAATGATCCACACAGGTTCTGCTGCCTAGGGGACCTCAGCACCCATACAGCAGGGGGAGGAGGGAGATTTGCTCCAGAAATCACCTTTCCTGGTATGATTTCAAAGTGCTTTACAAAGATAAATGAATTAACCCTCCCAATACACCAGTGCAGTATTATCACTGGCTCCATAACCTGAAGTGCCAGAGCTGGGAAACAGAACCCAGATCCCTTGACTTCAAGTTCTGTGCTTTAACCACAAGGCCTTGCTCTCTAAAGGAAAAGAAAAGTCATTTCTAAAGTTTCCTTACCTGTTACTGATCAGAGATTATACACTGAAGGGATATTCCACCATTCATGTTTGCTTACATTTTGCATTTAAATAAACCATTTAGGGCGAAGACCATACTTTTTGTACCGAATACACAATAGGAACTCTGTTAACTGGAAAAAAAAAATCACACTTCTATCTGAATATTTTGTACTTATTATTGTTACAAGATCACGAGAAGTGAAAGAGCTACTTGAGCTACCAAATACAGAATAAATTAATCATAGAAATGTAGGACTGGAAGGGACCTCAAGAGATCATCAAGTTTAGCCCCCTGCACTGAGGCAGGACCAAATGAATCTGGACCAGAGGTTCTCAAACTTTTGTGCTGGTGACCCCTTTCACATAGCAAGCCTCTGAGTGCGACCCCCCCTTATAAATTAAAAACACTTTATAATATATTTAACACCATTATAAATGCTGAAGGCAAAGCAGGGTTTAGGGTGGAGGCTGACAGCTCACGACCCCCCATGTAATAACATCATGACCCTGAGGGGTCCCAACCCCAAGTTTGAGAACCCCTGATCTAGACCATGCGTGACAGGTGTTTGTCCAACTTGTTCTTAAAAACCTCCAGTGATGGGGATTTCACAATCTCCTTGGAAAGCCTATTCCAGTGCTTAACTATCCTAGTTGGAAACTTGTTGCTAGGAAAGTTTTTCCTAATCTCTAACCTAAATCTCCTTTGCTGCAAATTAAGCCCATTACTTCTTGCCCTACCATCAGGGGACATGGAGAACAACTGATCACCATCCTCTTTGTAAAAACCTTTAACATATTTGAAGATTTATCAGATCCGCCCTCAGTCTTCTTTTCTCAAGTCTAAACGTGCCCCTTTTAAAAATTTTTTCTCATAGGTCAGGTTTTCTAAACCTTTGATCATTTTTATTGCTCTCCTCTGGACTCTAATTTGTTCAAATATTTCCTGAAGTGTAGCACCCAGAATTGGACACCGTACGCCAGTTGAGGCCTCAAGAGTGCCCAGTGAAGTAGAACAATTACATCCCAGATCTTACATACAACACTCCTCTTAATACACCCCAGAATCATATTAACCATTTTTGCAACTGCATCACGTTGTTGATTCATGTTCAATGTGATGCACGATAACCCGCAGACCCTAGCCAGTTACTCCCAATTTTTGTAGATATGCATTTAATTGTACCTCCCTAAGTGCAGTACTTTGCATTTGTCTTTACTGAATTTCATCTTGTTTATTTCAGACCAATTCTCCAATTTGTCAAAGTTGTTTTGAATTCTAATCCTGTCCTCCGAAGTGCTTGCAAGCCCTCCCATCTTGGTGGCATCCAGAGATTGTATTAGCATTTTCTCCACTCCATTATCTAATCATAAAGAAACTATTCACTAGTATCAGACCCAAGCCTGACCACTCTGAGGCCCCTTAGATACCACCTCCTCATTTAACAGCAAACCACTGATAACTACTCTTCGAGTACAGTCTTGCAATAAGCTGTGCTCCCACTTTTAGAGTAATTAACTCTCCCATTTTCCCCCCCAGTTAAAACACAGAAACCCACACCACTCAACTATAAAACAGGCCAGCACAGGTAACAAATAAATTGAACTGTGGGTCAGGAAAGACCTGGAATATTTTGTCATTGCAGCTCTTTATAGATAGTTAAGGTCTCAATGTTTTGTTTCTAGCGTCTGTCTGTCTGTGATAGTAAGATCATAGAATCATAGAATATCAGGACTGGAAGAGAACTCAGGAGGTCATCCAGTCCAACCCCCTGCTCAAAGCAGGACCAACCCCAACTAAATCATCCCAGCCAGGGCTTTGTCAAGCTGGGCCTTAAAAACTGCTAAGGAAGGAGATTCCACCGCCTCCCTGGGTAACCCATTCCAGTGCTTCACCACCCTCCTAGTGAAATAGTTTTTTCTAATATCCAACCTAGACCTCCCCCACTGCAACTTGAGACTACACTGCTCCTTATTGCTACAATGGTGGGAAAGCATAAGCGATACAAGGCCTAGCAAATATCTGCCAAAAGATGTCTGGGGCTTATTTTTGCATCCATTTCGTGCAGAACTAAATCAAGGCAGACATTTTTGTTGGTGCTAAGAAATCAAAGGTGAAGTTGCTTCAGAATCTCTCAGTTTATTGAAAGAGTGTCTAAAGAAACACTTTTTACTTGAAAAAGTAATAGGTCTGAAGTGAAAACTGAAAGTTTCAGTAGAAATCTGTACTTGATATGTCAACACCACTGATCAGGTTACATACCTGAATTAGGGATCTGTTCCAAAATCCAGTGAAGCCAATGAGAGTCTTTTCACTGACTCCAGTGAGTTTGGATCAGGCCCTAAATATACACCATAGATTTTTTCCCCGACTTGATCACAATTATAGTTCCCTGGCTTGACCAAAAGGATCTGAACTAGAGTAAATTATTATTTGATCCTGGATATGGATTAGGACAATTTCAGACAAAAAATATCTTCCAAAATGCGTTTAAAATACAAGGATTCCTTAGGATTGTTATCATTCAGGGATCCAATACATCTTTTGTCATGTATTTGTCTAATTTTTTTATCATAACCCTGTGTTCATAAAAGTTTTCTCAAGCCCATGCAGCCATTAAGTACCATAAGAAGAAAAAATTTTCACAGCAGTAATGTTGACTACATTCTTATGACATCTCCTGTTCCAAGTATAAATAAAGAAAATGGTTACGGCAATAATTACTCACAGATGCCACAGCCTTTTTTAAAGTTAAAGCAACCAGACCACATGATGCGCTGTCTGGCTTTAAAACAAAGATTCAAAACTATTTGCATTCTAGGTACAGAGATATTAAAACAATATATCTGCTCCAAGAATGCAAATGGTTTTGAATTGTGGTTTTTGGTTAGCTTTTTAAAGTCAGACAATCAGTGCATCATGTGATCTAACTGCTTTTGGGAAAAATGCCTAGTTACCAATTTAAGAGAGGTTGTGGCGTTTATGCAATAACTATTGTTGTATCTATTTGCTTTATTTATACTATACTTAGAATAAGACATGCCAGAACATTTCAAGTGTCAGGAGGTTTCAAATGGCCACTTTAATTTTGAAAGAGACTATGGTCTATATGCAGCAACTTATTGTTTATTACTCATATGGTTACACCTATTTTCCATTTTTTCAGAATAGGGGGAAAGGGTTACTTATTGGCAGACACTTTAATATATTAAATTTCAACCCAGGGCAATTTTTCCAGACAAATTAAGACTCCAAATGTAATACAGTCATGGGACTATTAACAGTACGATAGAAAGGTAGCCAGTACGATAGATAGTTGCTCTGCAATATACCACTATAAGCAGATCACGCCAAAATAATGGTATTTTAATGTATATTCTGGGAGCATAATGCAAATGAATTTTATATCAATACTGTGAAAATATAGGCAAAAGAGCTCTCTCTCAAATTTATAAATGAACAACACAGCAACCTCTTTATGAAGTATAACAGTATTTTATAAAAATCATTGCCTTCAGCTAATTATAACATATATTAAAAACACAAGGAAACATTAGAAATTACATAAACCATTATAACAAGCAAATACTGCAGATCTTTTCAAAAAAAACACCCCCAGGACAAAATTTCAAAGGTAACATTCTGTAGGCATTCTAATCCAATTAGGAATACAGTTTGTACATTTAGTCCTCAATTAATGCATTAATTTAACAGTGACACCACACTCCACCACACTCCACCCCGGCCCTGAAAAAGTGGTGCTACATTAACATTGCCTCATGTAATTCCAACTTTAATGCATAAAATCTTATTGTGACAGTCTGAAACTTTTCTGATTTGCATAGCTAGATATTATAAATTTGCTTTTGGCTTATTAAATTCAATTACTTTTTCAGAGTGAAGTTTAGCAATCTCTTCCTTGGTAAAGCCAAATTCTAGAAGTATCTCTTCTGTGTGTTCTCCTATAAAAGGATCCCTTCTGGGAGATGGAGTAGCTGGCGTCCTTGAAAGAAGAGGAGATGGTCTAGGACTTATCTCTTCCTGATCATTCTTAATAAAAGAACCACGCTCTTTGTTATGCTGGTGCAAGGCAACTTCATCCAAAGATAAAACAGGTGTCACACAGGCATCTGTGCCATCAAATATCCTGCACCATTCCGCCTGTGTCTTCTTGGAAAATATAGCCGCAAACTTTTTCTTCATTTCAGGCCAGTCAGAGAAACTCAGCTGACTGGGAAGCTTATCTAAATCTAGCTCCAGTCCTAAAAGGATAAAAACAAAGTTGGAATTAGATTGTACTTTAGGCACGCTAATACAAATAGAGTAAATGCTTTTTCTGCATAGCTCGCCCTGCTTCTCAAGCAGATTTATTGCAGGCATCCTGAGACAGCATAAGGGTCATAGCACATTAGGTTTCACTTACAAGTGGTTTCAAAATTTATTACAGGGCACACAATTTGAAACAGGAAAGGAAAAACAATCATGCCTGGTTCCTGCCATTATATTAGAGTGCATCAGATATAGGCTCATAAAGACAGCACACACTGGGCACAGAGCTAAGAGCTATATACTTTTGACTTTATAGCTCTGAAACAGAGGAAAAAATAATATAGAAAAGATAGGGATAGAGACCTTATTGCCTAATAGACCGTCTCGATTTTTAGCTTCTATGATTTTATCATTTGTACTGTGACACCTTTAACAAAAGAGAAATAGAAACAACTTTTTTTTTAAAATGAAACCTTACTGGAAAATGCAGCAAAAATGTGGAGATCCCCTATCACTTTACTTTGATGCAGTATCACTTTCCCCCAGTTCTTTGCCTCCATTTTGCCTGCTAAGAGCTTGTCTATACCTGAAACAGTACAGTGGCATTACAGCCGCGGTCCAGTAGATGGAAGAATTCTTCCATCAACCTAGCATTGTCTACGAGGAGGGGGGTGGGGAGGAGTCAATTTGACTAAACTGCTCCTGGTGTGGATTCTTCACACCTGTGAGTGATTTAGCTGGGTCAATCTAACTTTTCAGTGTAGACATGGCCTTAGATTGCAAGCACTAGACACCAAGTCTTCTTGCATGTCTGAAAAGCACCAGATTGCACCATACAAATAAGAAAACCACACAAATCATAATTTTTTGCCCATAATGTTTTCCTGCATCTAATGTTATACCAATGAATAGTCCCAAAGGCTGCTTATGAGTAGCAACCCCCTTTCCTCCCCCGCTCCTGTTCAACTGAGCAGGGAGAACCTCACAACAAAGGACGAGCACCACCAAGCTTTGCTAAAAGCCTGTTAAGCATGCTCATAAGGGACTTTTCAATCACTCATAACTACAGCTAGCCAAAAAGAGGGAATCCTTTTCTGCAACAAATTTTGATTTTATTTCATCCCAAATTTGTCAAAAACTACAATTTTTTTTTCACAGAAAAGGATTCAAAGAAAAATTCTGTTTCAGAAGAAGCCACCCCTTAAGAAGGCTGATATGTCAATTTCACATGTGCCTGGGCTCTCTGACTCTCAAATCCCAGAACAAGAAGGCAGGAAGAGCACCCAGGCACTCTGCCTCTCAGTCCCTGGACCTAGCCCGCCAAAAAAAATTTATGTCAATTTCACAGGCAGAAAGTGAAATTGACAAGAGCCTTCCAGGCAGGCAGAGAGCAGTCATTTCAATTTTCCCCATGGAAACTGAAAATTTCAGCAACACTGCAAAAAAACTAATTTTACTTCGGGACATATTCTAGTTAAAAAATTTCAGCCAGACCTACTTATAACCATAATCCAACCACTCTACTCCCTCCACTCAAAACATGAAGATGTATGTACTTCCAGTATCAGAGGAGTAGCTGTGTTAGTCTGGATCTGTAAAAAGCAACAAAGAGTCCTGTGGCACCTTAAAGATTAACAGACGTATTGGAGTATGAGCTTTCATGGGTGAATATCCACTTCGCCAGATGCATGTAATGGAAATTTCCAGAGGCAGGACTCCTATACTCTCTATACTGAAGCTACTGCTACAATTACCACTGGAAAAGTGCTTTCTGGCAGGAACAAAGGCACAATTCAGTTAAATGAGTATTCTGTAGGATTTCCCTGCATAGGCAAATTGTAAAAAGTAGGAAGGCATGAGCTAGAGTAGGATTCCAATGCTCAGTTTAACCCTTTGATGTATACCTCAAGAGATTCCCTAGGAAGTTTACTTTAAAAGATATAAATAGCAAAATACCAATGAAGTATTTGAGACAAATTAACAAAAATAAGCAGGACTTGAAAAATTTGACACCTATGTGAAATTTGACACCTAGCTGACACCTATTAGCTAGGGATGAAATCTGTGAGACAGAAAAAAACAAGGGGTGAGGAAGCCTCCTCAACCAAGCTTCAGGTGCAATGCTCTGGTGAGAAGCCCAGTCCCCATTTACCATCACCTTAGGTTCCGAGTAAGGAGGGGACAATTAGGATTCTTACCAGGGTGCTGTTTCTGAAACATGGTTGGACCTCTATCTTTCACACCAGATCTAGGCTACTAAATGACTGATTAAATAAATATCCTTCCACTTTAGTTGCAGGAAGGGAGAAGGAGCTTTCTGTATCTTTGCCACAGCTTCCTGGCTGCTGCAAGGGTGAAAGAGCCTTTTTTACCCTACTCCTCTTGCGGCATCTCCTGGCTGCTGCAAGGCAGAGGGAATGGGAAAAGAAAAAGTCTCCACCATCCTGTCCCTCCACATTATTTTGGGATCTTCCTCCCTTGTGACTAATTCCAGTGCCTGCCTCCGTGGTGCCCCATTGCTTCCCCAGAAATATTAATGTTTTGCTGCTGCCCAAAAGGTTCTGAATAGCAGCTGTGAAAAGGAATAAAAATGAATAAAATCTTGTCAGTATCACTCTGCTACTGCTTGGAAAACACACTGAAGCTGTGTATCTACAGACTAAGAAATATAGAAAAAGCCCAAACAAAAGGTGTAAGTTCCATGTAACCACTGACCGAATTAATCATTGGGCTAATACCGCCTCTTCATAATACCCAAATCAATCCCAAAGAAAGATAAAACCAACTTATATTAGTTTAGCATCCTCAATCAAATTCAATTTTCTAGCTACCTGTCAGCGACACAATAGAATTAATTTTGTAAGGATTGTATTATTAATCCTGACTCAAAATAAATTGCTAAAATCAAAACATATTGTACCATGTGGATACTCAGTTCTATAACAGCTAACAGAGGAGTTCAATTCTATCTCAACATAAAAAATTAAGTCAAATGATAATGTGTGTATGTAATTCTATTTCAATACTTGAAATCTTATCAACTTGAAATATTATTTTATCATTAAGGCATTTAGCTGTGTGTGCTTAAATTCTATAATTTATTTTGGCTTAATGTAGTCAATCCATCCTGAACAGAACTATATCATTATCTGATTACACATCATCTTTAAGTATAACCATGTAAAGGAAAATTAGCAGAATTTACCCTAAGGAAATACAACAGCACACATTCTAGAATTTAGTATTACGCACTCATTTTCCAATAACCCTTGCAGACTTCAACTTTTAAATAAATATGAACTCATAGCCTTTAAGTACTATATCTTTTCATTTTCCAGTCTGGACTTACTATTTGTGGTATAGACAGACAGGATCATAAAAAGGGGAATGTAATCAACAGGGAAACAATTTATACAATACAGCACTCTTCAGGATACCACAGAGTGCCCAAGTCCATCAGAACATAATCAAAATTCAAAATGTTTTATATATAGCATATCTGGTATAGCAATTAGGAATTATCTTCAGTTTATTGGGTTATGATTTTAACTAGTTGTATTTGCTTAGAAAAGGTCAGTAATTTACAGTAGCACAGCTTTAAACACAGTGGTTTTCTTCTACTCCTAGGGAAAGAAAAATAGTTTCCCCTGTATACTTTTGCTGTGTGTTGTAATTAAATAAATTACTGCAATATATTATAAAAACTATATTTCTACAGATTCTTAGAAAAGCAACACTGAAAGTGGAGTCCCACTTAAATTCAGATGAAAATATAAAATATTGAGCAAAGATAAAATTAATGAAAACCCACTGGCCTGTCAGATCTCAATTACTGCTCTGTTACACTAGTATTTCAGTGAGGGTATTTAAAAGGATATTTAAGGAACTTTAACAGTTTTTTTTAAACTGCTAATTCTGTTTTCAAACCATTGTGCTGCTACATACAGCTGATGTGAAGCTAAGCTGCCATCACTCGACTGAATGAAACAATAGGCCAAAGCTTTCTTAATTTTGCCCATGATTGTAGCCACAGATAAAATGTGTGGCACTACAATTAATATAAAACTATATAACCAATTCTCACAAATAATTAAACCTGTCAAAAACTCAAAAGCAGCAGCACATTTTACAACGTTCACTCCAATAAGCATTCATTGTTTTTTCTCCTCCTCCACCCCAAAGTCTAAGATAATAAGTCTCTCAAATTACAGTATTTTATAACTGGAGAATAGACTTTGTGAGCAAGAATGTCAGAAAGTGAGTGCTGTAATGCCCACATTTGCATGCTTAGTTTGTATATGCAATTATCATGATTATACATAAATGTAAGCAGCTATACATCCAACTTCTTATCTGCATTAAACAATTGCAGTCTGCATACAATAACAATTACAGGTGCAGTGAAAGCAGGACTCCTTGGGGATCTAAGAAGGAGGTAGAGGACTGTTTTTACTACACAATGTTAAAAAAAATTCAAATTTACACATTCACAATAACCTTCCTTCCTTCAAAACAATTCCTCACAATTTCACAGCTTATTGTTGGACTTTCAGTGTAAACAAACTGCCACAGTGAAGCGCCACAGTGAAGATCGTTTAATTAGCAAAAAACAAATTAATTTGTCACCAAAATCTTACATTTGACTTCAAATAAAAGCTGAATCTCTACATAATTCAGGCTGTATAACGTGTAATCAGAAAACCATTTACTCAACTTGTAGATTTTTTAAAATAGCAAACCTGCAATTAATGCGGTATGATCAAAAATTTAAATAGCAGGTGTAAATCTACTGTAACTTTCATTATCCAAAATAGGGCATAATTATAGAAATCCTCTATACGTACAAAGACTATAACCCCAAGTTTTTAAGGTGCCTTCTAAGTTGGTTTTATAAAATTCATGCACAATGTGGGCTGACTACCTCAAACAGTGAGACTGAGAGGGGCATGCAGCACGCTATATATTTAAAACTTTAGAGCCTGTTTCTGCTCTCTCTAGTGACAATCTAGATTCATAGACTCCAATGCCAGAAGAGACCAATGTGATCATCTAGTCTGACCTCCTGTATAACACAGGCCACGGAACTTTTCCATCTAGAGTAATTCCAGTTTAGTCATTGGAGTCAGACCAGCATAAAACTGATGAGAAAGCAGAATCAGGCACTTAATTCCCTCCCCTCTCCCCCACTTTAAGTTTGAAATGTATAATGTTCTGCATGCCCAAGTTAGCTGTCCGGTAGACAGACTAAGTACATATTGCCAAAATCCGTCAAAACAAAAACAGTTTGCAGATCACCTGCAAGATGTTCTGCCTTCTTTTTAAGAGTGCAATCACCACTCACTTCTCCACTGTCAATGCAGCTCTCATTCTGGTGTCCCTGCGCTGGAGGGCTGGGATGAGCTTGGCACAGAGATCAGGCATGTGGCCTTTCGCATCTAAAAGTTCTTCAGCCAGTACTTGCCATCCAAAATCTGTATTACAATGCAATCCCAGCAGTCAGGGCTCATTTCTTGGGTCCAGAAGCTGCATTCCATTATCTGCAGCTGCTCCGTGAACACCACCAACAACCTTGAATTGTTTTCCACTATGTCTCTCAGCAAACTGTCCTTGAAGAAATCATCTTATCCCCTGTAGTTGTGGTACTTCCTAAAGGTCTGCAAATACAGGAGAATTGTATGTCCTGTATTTACAGTGTTCACAACAATAGTGCAGTATTCTGTGTGCTCCATGCAGCTGTCAGGGATGGCAGACACTGAAAAGTGCCACACAGGCTTGTGGGATTTTTTAAAAATGCACAAAAATTATGGGTTGAATGACATTATGGGATGCTGGGAGCTTGACCCCTAATCCCCAGAGATTCCTGCAAGAGTCATTTTTACTCCACCAACATTGCAAAAACTTGTCCAAAAGGCACTGTGCCAGACAGAGGAACATGGGATGTTCGGAATACCTACCCGTAGCGCACCGCACTTTGCACTGACACAAGCATTCCTGGTAAGTATGCATAGCACCAATACAAGCAGTCAAGTACACCAGTGCCTGAGCAATGTACAAACTTTGGCAAACAACATAACTTGTTTCAATCAAAAACTGTAGTGTAAACACAGCCAATGCAATTCTTGGAAACAACAGAAAAAACAGGAGGTTTGTTCTAACTTCAGAGTTAAATTTTCTTAAAAATAAAACTAAAAATGGTTAATTAGGAAGTTGGAATACTGGAATGAAATTTTAGTGCCGAAAATTAAGCATCCGAATCAATATTTAATGACCTAAGAGGTCTAATTTTCAAAGGTGCTCAGCAACCCCTGCCAACAATGCAAAATAAAAAAAAAATTACAGAAACTAGCGCCATTGTTTGGAAAGTCAGAGAAAGTTAGAATTTCAGAACCCCACCTTAAAGCATATTGCCAGTACCAATTACAAGGGAAACATTCTTTTAAAAGAAAGATAAAATAGAAACATCTGGAAATGTTTTGCTTTCATTGCTAAGGGGAGAAGTCATGGTCTAGCAATTAAAGCATCAGCTGTGAGTCAGAAATCTGAATTCTAATCCCAGATGTCTCTCTTCTATTTGTGCCACAGATTCCCTATCTGCAAAATGGATATAATATGTACCTCTTCGGGTAGAGGTGAGCATTAATTCACATGGCTGTAAAGTGCTTTGAGATCCTTAGAATAGAAGCAGTAATTCAAAGCAGTGGTACTATTCACAGGCCTTTAACTAACCAAAAAAGAGTTTCTTGGAGCTTGCAAGTCCTGAAAGGTCACATATGCCAGCTACCGAGTGAGCTAATCTATTCATGCTCATGCTCCTGTAGTAGGAAGTTGCACAGCTAGAGGGGACTGGAGGATTCTCTTATAAATAGGCCTTGGCAAGATCTGGTTTAAATTCACAGACATTGGTAAACAATTTCAGCTGCCACATTGAAATCAATGAAAAAATATTCATCAGTAACAGATGGAACGAGCATAGCCTCTCCTGCACTTTGTGCAGAGATCTGGTGCAGCAGCCCCACAGCTGCACAAGGAGCCCTCTAAAGCCCTGTAGCCAAGGATCCACTCACTCACTAACTAGGGGTGAGGGGGCAATCCCCAGGCTGGAGCCATTCAATAGTGGTGTAGCCTCCACTGTGGACAGGGGCTCCTCCTCCTTCTCACAGTCTTGGCTGGGAGTCTCTGCTCTGCCCCACTAGGATGGTAGCTTTTCCTGCACCTGGTGCCTGCAGGGATCAGATGTCATCAGACCTGCAGCAATTCAGTGAGACCGCTGCAGCCCCTGCTCACTCACTCTCTGCACAGGAGTGTGGAAAGGCAGCCCCCAGGCTGGAGCTGTTCAGCAGTGGGGTGATCTCCCTCACAGCACAGGGCTTGTCCTCCTCGTTGTGGTCCCAACAGGATCAGGACACCTGCCCAAAGAGGCTGCCCATGAGGCCAGGCAAGGATCATTCAGAGGAAATAAATAATCAAGTGGCAAAGGCCTACAGTAGCCGCCAAGGAGATCTTATTAATTAACACAACAGTGCAAATTTCAAGAAGAGCATGAATGCAATTACATTCGTTGCTGGGGCTCAAATGTGTGTGTACAATAAGGAGGAGCAAGTTTGTTGTTTTATGTCTGTAATGAGTCACAAAAGAAAAACCCTAGAAGAACACTGCAGTGAATATCCTAACACCAAACTCAAACTGGTGAAAATGTCTGGAAAGGGATATGAGGACATTTTACTCTGTTAAGTTTGTAAAACAGAAATCTCTGAAAAGTTCAAACATATTGCTGAACATATGAACTGTATGTCTCATTTGAAATTAAAAGAAAGTCAAGCAATGGTAGGCCAGGCTTCAACAGAAGTGTGTTTGGGAAGATTGACACAAAATATGGAAGAAGTTACAGATTTTCTACATGATCTCGTATGTGCGTTGTGCTTGGAGGCAATTCTAAGGAATGCTGTCCATGGTTCCAGCTTTATATTACTCAGAGTATGCACAAGTGCACTCACCCAGTACATCATCAGTTGGAAGAAAACCAAAGTTTTCACTCACCAACAAGCTGTAAAAAAGGATCTTTTGAGTGGTGAGAAACTGTCTTTAGACACTGATGAAACCACACATCTTTTGGGATGGCCAGCAATGAACGTCCTTGCAGTATATTTCAGTGACAAAAACATGCAATGTGGATGTAATTTTAATTAGGATTCAAGATGTGTTGCAAGACTACGGCCAAATGTGGGAAATCTGTATGTCACTCAACAGTGACTCCCCAATGTACATCCAGCTCTCAGTAAACGACTTAAAAGAAATGTATCCTTATCTGCTGCACATTCTGTGTATTGCTCATCTTTTACATACAGCCATTAAGCATGCAATCTAAACTGATTTGTTCCAAAATATCAACAAATCTGTAGTACGTTTTCCAGCGATAAAGTCTGTACAAGCAACAGCATGAGCCCATCAGGTTTGCCTGTTTCCCCTCATGTTGTATCATCATGCTGGTTTGTCTGGCTTGAGGGAGCAAAATTTATTTATGTACATTGGGACTGTGTGACAAACTCATTAAAGAAGAAGATGCAATCATCGCAAAGAAGGCAATGAAACTATGCTGGATGGTTGAGGATGATGGAAACCAGCAAGAACTGTATTGCAAATTCTTTTTTCTTGATGCATTTTTGGGGAAAATCCACAGGGTTCATTTGCAGATGGAAACAAATGTACCTTGGTTACATCACATTGATATGCTGCTTTACTGCAATTTACAAGTTGCTACTGTTGTATGTAATGCCTTAAAAGAAGTGAACTTTGAGTCAATGAGACCCAAAAGGAGATTCTTTTCATCTGCAATGCAGGGTTTTGCATCAGAATTTCAAAATAAACTGAAGGCAACCATATTCTGCCACCTGCCAGATGGACTCTCTGGATTAAGAGCTCTTCTTGCCATCTGTAAAGTGTTTGTATGACATCTCAGCCTTGACAAATGGATCAATTTTAGCAACTACAAAAATATTACGTATATTTTCCATTACAAGGCAGGAAAGTTCAACCACAATTTTGACTTGTACATGGCACGTGAAGTGCTCTTGGATGACAGCATAACAGCAATTGAATACAGAAGAAGTGAAACCCAGTCCCTGCCTGTCATGCTCAGTGTGGCATTACATGCACTAGCAGCGTCAGTAACTTAAGTGTCCATGGAAAGATCCTCCAGTCTGTTCAGAAAAGTTGAAAATAACACTTCCATGAACCTCTCTGAAGACCATCTTGGACATCTCTGTTTTTTTTTACTACAATGACATGAGTTGAAACATGTAAAGCTTTCAAATCTGGTATCATCTGCTGACTCTAGCAAAAGACAAAATAGGCAGTCTAGTGCCTTTAACAAATGGCCTATACTTATTTATTTTTTGTTCAAACCACCTAACTGTGGGAACAGAAGACTATGGGCAAAGTTCTGTGATTTAGACTTTTGAATCAATCAGTCTCGTTACAAAAATAAAGCTTTAACTCTTTGAATCTCAACATCTACTGTCACTAAATAATATCTGACTCTCCCTTAATTTCCCACAGCTGTGAAAATTCAAAAGATAATAGAAAAAATGTTTTAAAATGGGTATTATCTATCAAAATTCAGAAAACAATACAAACATTTCATTCTGTCAAGCCTACTCATGAATGAGTTTACAGTCTCTGTCCTGCATCCCTGTCCTAGGTCCAGTTTCTTTTCTCTACTGAAACTACAGAGCCTGTGGAAGTTACTGGAGTACTACAAGTGAAGTATCTTTTGTACACACCCCCATTTATTTCTGGTTGCTGGACAGGGGAACTATGTCCCTGTGATCCATCATCACTGTTTGTTTATGGGGAGAGTGCATGTGCACAAAAGGAGAAGGAAAATCTTAATCCCAACAGGAACAACCTCTTAGTTCTGTCTGAATGCGGAGATGTTACTATCTGGCTGTATGACCCCTTGTAACGTTTCTTCAGGTCAGCCAGCTAGGGAATAACCCTCTGCTTGAGTTAGGACCTAAAGAGTATGCCTGAGTATGCCTCGGCCATCCCCCATCACCATTCCCTGGCTATCAGGCTAAGCGGAGTCTGAGTGCCTCGTTCTCCTCTTACTTACACCAGTGTAACTCCTTTCCTTTTGACGGGGTCATTCCTTATTTACACTGACATGAAAGGAATCAGGCCCTGCGGCTCCACTGAGAAGAGGGCAAGTTGTGAGAGGGAATTTCATAAGGCTGCACTCAGCATTACATAGCTATTTCGCAAGAGAAGTGCCTCTTCGGAACATGGAAGAGATGCTGCAATTACAAAGGCTGGAAAACTTATGACAGGCTAGCAGCATTGGAGGCAAATGTTGGGGTTGTTATACCAAAAGAATAAAATGTTACACACTCCAACTGGGATCCCAGTGGCACTCAAATTAATTATACTTAACACTATTCAAAAACAGGCTTACAGCAGTCAAAACAATGAATAAAAACTATTATTACAAAATAAAAGGGTGCAGTGTTGTTTATCACTGTGCATAACCTAGCAGAGCTTTATTATACTCAGATATTTAGACATTTGCCTTATGCACCTCCTATCTTGGTGTTTCTTCTACTTGCAAAACAAAACTGAAATTAGATAAAACTGAAAGCAGATTCTTGCACAGTTCATAACCTGAATATTGGAAACGGAACATAAACCCCAACTCTTCCTGTGTAAAGTGTACATACATTCAATTCTAAAGGAGTCCCAGTCTTCTGACTGGAGAGAATGGAAAGGTCTATCACTGGCGATGGGGACAAGATGTGAGAAGTAAGGAGCACATCAGGTTTTAAGTACAAGAGGAAAGTCTAGTGAAGTCTAATATTAAACATCTTTTATTAGTTGGTTACTTTACCTATCATGGATTTTTAGAAAAACTTGCATATAGTATTTGCAAGACAGATTAATAATGTGACAATCTGATGTCAGACACTACAAAGCTTTATGAAATTTGGCAGTAAAAGTTACTTTACAATAGCCAACTTGTTTTAAAAAATCCAATTTAACTTAAAAAGTCAAATGCTATTACAAACTATCTACACTGCAAGTGCATTTTAAAATAGTTTAATTAATTTCTTTGAAAAATTGAAAGATATTTTTTAATTTGCAGTCTAGCCTAAAACCTTGCATTCTACCATGAGTTTTTAAAGCAGATTTATAATCCTTTGAAAAGAGTGGTTTACAAAGAAATTGTTCAGTAGTTCAGTCACAAAACAACACAGTAGCATATCTCCAGAAGAAAATCTGTAATTAATAATATATATTTAAAAAAGACCTACCCATTCAAATGTTACAAAAAATAGTTTATTCAAACTGGTTTCAAAAGGTGTCTTGCCAAATATAATGGATTTCATGGAACAAATATCAAATGATAATGACTTCATTTCATTCAACCACACTTGGCTGAGGAAAGGCACGTGTATGAACCAATTGCTGAAAGTTACTTACCCTTTACTAGCTGCTCATAGAATTGGGGCTCAATGGCACCAACTGCCATGAATTTCCCATCTAGGGTCTTGTAGGTCTCATAAAAAGGTGCTCCACTGTCCAGCAAGTTCTCCCCCCGAAATCTATTCCAAAGGCCTAAATTTTGTGATTTCCACAGGAAAGAACTTAGATATGCTGCTCCTTCTACCTTAAAGATTTAATTAAAAACAAAAACAACAACAAAACTTTAGAGTTTTTTTTTTTGGTTTAGCTTGTTTTAATTTCATAATCATAAACTTAACTCTGCAGTGCAGCTAGACTTGTGAAGATAAGGGAAACGAAACCCAATAGAAATGCAGCAGTAAGTCAGGAACACAAGGATTACAAGGGACTAAACACCATGGTATGTTAGCCCCAGCTACAGAAGGAATGGTTGGCTAAGACAGAAAGGAATTTTATGAAAGCTGCCTACAGTTAGTAATGGTGATCTTCTTCTTTGTTTTGCCGTCTCTTGTTCCATGACTAGACATTGTCTCCACCACCTTCATCCCATCTTTGACACAGCCAAAGACAACATGCTTCCCATCCAACCACTCAGTCTTAGCCGTGCAGATGAAGAAAGTGCTGACAATTCCACACAAACAAGTATTCATAAACTTACAATTAAGGTTAGGATTTTGAATTGTAATATACCCATAAGAGCAATCTTGCCTTTAAAATAATGTGTGATTTTGTTTAAGTTTAAATGGAGTAATAAGGAGCCCTCAAAGATAATATCAGATTGGCAGAAGACATATTAATATACTGAACTGATGAAGTTCCTTATTTTATCAAGCTCCTAGTGGTTCAAATAGCAAAGAAATGAGTTGTAAGGTAACAGGCCAAGCTCAGTGGCTCTACGGGACAGTAAGGGCCTCAGCACTTAACTAGCTGAAATAGGACTGCTTGCAGAAAATGTGAAGGAGGTCAAAAGATAAAAACTGCTCTCTAGTTCTCAGTACCCAGAAAACTGAGATGCACATAGAGATCACTGTGTTAACCTGACTATTCTCCCACAGCTCCCTCTAATCTGTGGAGCTCCTTGTTCTCACTGGTGAGCACACTCTAGGAACCCTACAGGGTAGCAGAGATGGTGAGGGTGTTGACATATGGGTGTAGAGCTCTAAGCACTGATTACAGGAAACCAAAAGGTAGGTTTGGCTTTGAGTATATTAAACTTATGTAAGAGGTACCCTAAAAGGAATGGTAAGGTATCCAGGGAATTGTTAGGAGTATGCACTGTACCTTTAAGAGCAGAACACATGATAGAGAAAACCCAAGCAGTCTGAAGCCAGGTTCACCAGGTATGTAACTAGGAGCACAAGGCTCTCCTTTGTCTTATGTAATTCTAAGAGTCTACACTATACCTTCTTCTTATGAATCCACAAACAACACATAGTATCAGAGTGAGGTAGAAGAAAGGACAAAGAAGAGAGGACTGTGATGAAGGAGTCACCTTGGAGATAAACAAACTAAAAGTCCCCAAAGAATCGAAACTCTCAGATAATACAGCAGACTCCAGGTTGAGATTCAAACAGATTATATATATGCATGCAAGCAAGCAGCTAGCTTTGGTGGGAAAGAAAACCAGCAGAAAATAGCAATCTTCTTAAACACTGCAGGACCTGAGCCACAGGAGCTGAAGGCGTGCATTAGATCAGGCCAAGAGAGTGAGTTATGGCACAACTGTGCAGAAATTTGAAGAATACTGCATACTTAAAAAGAGTAACATTTGAAGGGTACATGTTTTACATTAGAAGGAGAATTTGAAGAATTTCTAACAGAGCAGAAGCTAATGAGCCAAACCTGCAACTGCAGATTAACAGATTCAGTTGTAAGTAAGGCTGTGAGTTTGTCACAGAGGTCACAGATTCCGTGACCTCTGTGACTTCTGCGCAGCCGGTGCGCCAGTCGCACCAGCCACTGCTGGGATAGTCTCGGGCCACTGCTCCTCTACCCAGGAGCGGCACCAGGGTTTCTGACGCCCTAGGCGGATGGCCATTTCGCCACCCCCTGGCAGGTCCACTGGAGCCTTTAGACCAGCACACTGTCCGCCGAAATGACTGCGGCAGCTCCACTAGAGCCTTTCCAGCAGCGGACCGTCCGCTGGCATTACTGTGGTAAGTCCACCGGACCCGCGTGCTGCCCCCCCCCCGGCAAAATAGCTCCCCCCAGGCCATTGCCTAGATCGCCTAAATGGTAGCGCCGGCCCTGCCTCTACCGCCATCACCAGAGTTTGGGTGATGGAGGGGGCAGGCGCAGGGCACAGGACGGGATGAAGCGAGCTCTGGGCGGCGCTTACCTGTAGGGCTCCCTGGAAGCGGCGACATCCTCCTTGCTCAGCTCCTAGACAGAGGCATGACCAGGCAGCACTGCATGCTGCCTCCGCCTGCAGGCACCACCCCCCGCAGCTCCCATTAGCTGCGGTTCCTGGCCAATGGGAGCTGCAAAGCTGGCACTCAGGGTGGAGGCAGCATGCAGAGTGGCCTGGCCACACCTCCACCTAGTTGCTGAGCGAGGGGGATGTCACCACTTCCGGGGAGGTGCGGAGCCAGGTAGGGTGCCTGCCAGCCCCACCAGCCCCCCACCACTCCGAGCACCAGTGGGGGTCCCAGTCTACCCCCCACCCCCACCCCAGCACCCGTGGTGCCCTCAGGCTGCCCTCCCAACCTACCACCAGATTTAGTTAGGAGTGTATAGTAGAAGTCATGGACAGGTCATGGGACATGCATTTTTGTTTACTGCCTGTGACCTCTCCATGACTTTTACTAAAAATACCCGTGACTAAAACAAAGCCTTAGTTATAAGGGATCAAACTGTAATTAGAATCATAGATCCAAAGCTGCAAAAAAGGCTATAGGAAGATCTGACTCTCACTTTGGATAAAGCAGTAAGACTGTGTCAGGCAGCTGATATCACTCTGAACAGAATAAAAAATAATAGAAGGAAAACAGGCCACTGCCACTCTGAATATAGTAAAAAAGAGAGAAAAAAATGGCAAGCAGTCACTCCGTACAGAGCAAAAAAAACAGAAGCATGAAAAAAGGAAAGCATAAGAATTTGCAAGGGGCAGCTTCAAGGACTGCACAAGATGTGGACACAAACACAGGCCTCAACGATGCCCAGTTTTTGGTGAGCGCTGTAATATTTGTAAGAAATATAAGCATTTTACCTACATCTGCAGTCAGAATCAACAACTGCAGAAGAGGAAGCAAAGCATGCATGCTGATGCCATAATCCAGGATGAGAGCAAAAACAGTAGCACAGAAGAGTTCTCTCTAGAAACTGTATCTGAAGGGGAAGGAACACATGAATGGACAATTTCTTTAGAGACTAATGGAACTACAAATTGGATACTGGCACTTAGGTAATTGTTTTTTCAGATATTAGCGTTAAAAGGTTAAAGAAAAAACAGAGAACATGGCAACAAACAGGTTAAACTGAAAGCTTATAATGGGGAACTCTTTCCTACTAGATGTACATGAGTACTAGAAGTGAAGGTAAAAGATCAAAAAGAACTGATATCCTTTGTAACTGTTAAAAGAAATAAAGCATCTTTAGTGGGTTTAAAGACATGCCAACCCCTTGGGCTGATCCGGAGTGCACATGGTGGAGGAGATAAAGGACAGAGGAACAGTATCAGGATGTTTTTGAGAGTATAGGAAAATTTGCAACTGAATATAGAATTGCACTGCCAGAACCAAATTGTCCTATCATACAAACCCCTAGAAATATTCCTCCAAGTCTGAGGGAAAAAAATCTCAAGACCGTGATCATTTAGTAACTAACAATGTAATTGGAAGAGCCTACAGAATAGGTGCACTCGCCAGCAAATAGTAGGGGCAGGAGGGAAGAATGGAACTCTGAGATTATGCTTGAATCCTAAGGAAGCATAACAACTATATCAAAAGAGAACGCTTTCAGTTATATATCAGGGAAGACATTAGGGGGGATATGGCTGGTACAAAATATTTTATTATATCAGCCCTCGTCCAGACTAACCCGCGGCATCGGCGGTTAAAATCGATTGCTCGGGGATCGATATATCGCGTCTAGTCTGGACGCGATGTATCGATCCTCGAGCGCGCTTACATCGATTCCGGAACTCCATCAACCCGAACGGAGTTCCAGAATCGACACGGAGACCCGCGGACATCGATGCAGCGCCGTCCAGACGGGTGAGTACCTCGATTTTAGAAATTCGACTTCAGCTACGTTATTCCCGTAGCTGAAGTTGCGTATCTAAAATCGATTTTAATATCTAGTCTGGACGTGGCCTTAGATGCATAATCCTGGCAGATCCCTTAGATGAGAAGAGCTCCATATTATGTACTTTTATTACACCACATGGAAGATACTGCTTTTGCAGATTCCTGTTTTGTCTAAAATCTGCTCCAGACATCTTTCATAGAACTGTGCAGCAAATATTTGAGGAAATTGAAGGCACAAAAGTCAAATAGATGACATTTTCCTCTGGGGCAACACAACAGAGGAACATAATTACAGGTTAGAGAAAACAATGGATGGGGTAGAGCAATAGGTCTGAAGCTAAGCAAATAAAAATGTAAATCCAGGCTCAGAGAAATAACCTATTTAGGAGAAAAGTTAACTTTATTGATCCTAGCAGAATTATAGCAGATCCTATAACAAATATGCCATACCCAGAAAAGAAAAAGAAAGTACAGGGATTCATAGGAATTGTTAATTTTGTTGGTAAATTTACACCTAATTTGGCTACACAAACCAGCAACTTCCATGTACTCACGCAAAAGAATAGTCAATGGACAAGGGACGCTAAACTAGACAAAATGTTTGGCAACCTGAAACAATTGATTCAGAAATCCTCTGTGCTAAGGTACAGGGGAGTCGCATCTTATGCGGGGGGGGAGGTTAGGTTCTGAAGTCAGTGCATAAGGCAAAAATTGCATATAGTCAAATGCTGACTGAGTGGAATGGCAAGCAGAATCATCTGAACTACAGGTATAGTATTTAAATTGTTATTTTTCTCTTTTTTTGTTTTCTTTTGCCGAGCGTGTATAGTTAAAATTGCGTAAGTTAAATGCACCTATGATGTGACTCCACTGTATTGTGACCACAGCAGACTGACCAGCTTATCCACTGATGCCTCCAAAGAAGGCATAGGGGCAATATGACTACAAAAATATGACTAGCATTGAAGACTAGTGGTAAATGCATCCAGGGCTCTTACAGAAGAAGAAAGCCACTATGCCCAAACAGAAAAGAAACTTTAGCCCTAATGCACGGTTGTAAAATATTCCATGTGTTCATTTATGGAAGACCAGTTGCTACAGAAACAGACAATAAGCCTCTGATATCAATTGCAAAGAAGGGGTTAGTTGACATTTCTCCCACAGTTTTTCCAGCTCCAATTGTATGATTTAACAATTGTATATACACCAGAAAAAGAAGTTGGTGGTAGTGGACACATTGTCCAGAACATTTGACAAAACTGTAGCAGAAAGAGAGGTGGAGTCAGGCATAGTGCATGTCAACCTGATTAAAAAAAAAGAATTTTCTTGTCTCAGAAAGTGGAATGAATTTGCTGAGGCTAGAGCTAATGATGAGTCTTTACAGAGGTAATTAAAGCGATTTCCACAGGGTGGCCAGGACATTACATACCAAGTCCATACTTTCAGTTCAAAGCAGAGCTGTCTGTTACTGATAGCATATTGTTTACAGGAAACAGAATAGTAGTGCCCAAGCTATAAAAAGCTAACAAGCTCACAAGAATACATGAAGGACAGATGGGAATGGATAAACGTAAATGCAGAGCCAGAGAGAAACTTTATTGGCTATAATGAGATATTCATTTGTAAATGAATAAAAACAATAAAAATTGTATTAAACATGTCAAAAATACCAACCTAAACAGAGAAAAGAACCTATGTTGATAAACAATGAACAGTTATGGGCATGGTCTAAAATTAGTTTGGATTTATTTACATATGTAGCTAAAGACTATGTTTTGATTTTAGATTATTATTCTCATTAACTAGAGATTGTTATATTAGAAACTAGTACATCAGAATATATTTTAATGTGCATAAAATCCATATTGTGCAGGCATGGAATCCCTGATAGTGGTCAGCACTTTCATGGACATGAATTTAAAACATTTGCTTGAGGGTATGGGTTTAAGTACATAACTTCAAACCCCAGGTATTCTCAATCCAATGGTTTTGTAGAGAACAGTGTGAAAATTGTTAAATGACTTTTGAAAAAGGCCGCTTGGCAGGAATTTGAAAACAAGACTCCCTTTTGGCATAGACACGACAAAGGCAAATTAATCTATGAAAGACTGAAACGCTATGAAAAGTCATTGTGGGGACATGGGAGGAGGTTAAAAAACTAATTCCTCTTTTCCTCCTTAAGAAAATCCCACCACTTGAAAGAGTTCTGAATGTGATGCAAATGTCTGTATAAGAACATAAGTAATGTGCCCATTAAACAGAAGTAGATTAAAATGAAGTGACAGTTCAAATATTGATAGGTTGTAGTATTAGATAGGTTTAAAAAAGAAAAATCTCTTTCCATGAGTCAGAGTTGGAAGTGGAACCAGACTCATCTGTCTCAGCTTATTATTTAAGTATCAGAGGGGTAGCCGTGTTAGTCTGGATCTGTAAAAGCAACAAAGAATCCTGTGGCGCCTTATAGACAGACGTTTTGGAGCATGAGCTTTCGTGAGTGAATACCCACTTCGTCGGAGGCATGATGCATCCGATGAAATGGGTATTCACCCATGCATCTGTTGAAGTGGGTATTCACCCCACGAAAGCTCATGCTCCAAAACGTCTGTTAGTCTATAAGGTGCCACAGGATTCTTTGCAGCTTATTATTTAACTGTCTTTGCTGCTGCTGCTGATGATGTATGTGTTCCATCAGCACTTTCCTATGTAATGTCTGTTCAAGTGAATGGAACATAATGAAATGTCCAAATGTCAAGTATTAAACATAAATTGTACTGTGTTCCTTTTTAAAAAAGGAAAAAAATAATTTGAAAACACTATTATGGAGGGACCAATTGTAGCTCCATGGCTAAGGTTATATTCTGTAAAGGGTTTAAAGTGGGATATATATTTTTGTTTTTTCTCTCATTTCAGTAAGCAATTTCAGTGTTCATTTTTAAGTCCTCTGAATTTTCTATGTAGATTCTGTTTGATTTCTTTTCATAAATTTTTTTAAAATACTGTTTGAAACTGATCTGTTGTTGAAATTCATCCATGGCAGTCTGACCCATTTTTTGATTTTGTTAACTGATATATTTTCAAAAGAAATTGTCTATCTAAACAAAAAATGGCAGATAGATAAAACTGCGATAGATTTGGTGCAACAAGCAGACTTTTTAAAAAGTAATTTTAAAGATTAAGGGTCATTTTTTGCCATTATGCATCATTTTGAGTGCATGTGAGGCATAAAATCTTCTCATCGTATATCACCTTCCAACACATCAAACATCTTCAAATAATCGCATTGAGAGGAGGTAGTTTGTTAAAGGGTGTGTCAGACACTGGCATTCATAGGGGGCAGAGGTAAGGTTGTGGTTCATTTTTGGTGGTGTAAAGGAGTTAGGGCAGTGGCTAGGTGTGATAAGATATTTGCCTGTGGGTGAAGGAGTAAAGCTATCCCATTAGGTGGCTTATCTTTTCATTTCCCTAACTCCTAGTGCTATGCCTTACCAACAACTTCATCCTTTTTCCCTTTTGTAGAGTTAAAAAAACAAAAAACTAAAAATGATTTAAAAAACTTACCATACTTGCATCAACAACCTGCCCTTTGCCAGATTTTGTACGTTCATAGAGGGCCATAATTATACCCATTGCACACATGACACCTCCACCAGCAAAATCAGCCAGAAGATTTACTGGTGCATAAGGATTTTCATCTTTTCTACCAAGTTTTGACAGCACACCTGAAAAACAGTGCAAAAAACACTGAAATTTAATCATAAAGTGTATGAACATTAATGTTAGAAAAATGAAAACTTAAGTTTCTTCAATTTATGTACCTTAACCAAGGTAACTACGGAATCCCCTACACGCCAAGAGAATCCTCAGCTAGCGGTTTAAGACAACATTATGGTCCCTTTACACTGCAGGAGTGACAAAAAAGGGCTGAAGCAGAGCCAAGGATCTGGCCATTGTTTTTATTTGGGTGGGGGCTTCTAGATTGCTAGCCCTCTTTGCTCCGCTAAACAGCCCACTTACCTTCATATCACTCTCTAGTTTCCCCCATAAGCACTCTCTTTCCCCTCCTCCTGCCAATGGGGAAACGTAGAGTTTATCAGCCCTGCAGCAGAGTCACATTCCTCCTATGCAGCATACAAATTCAATGCATCCTAAAACACTACCTGGCACTGATGTACCGTTCAGTTAACTCACACGCCAATGTGTGTTTTCTAAAGTGCACACTAGCTGACACATGGTGTTAAGAACTCCACCGAGCTTAGGATGCACACAGAAAGCTTTCCAATAACTAAAATCTGCCATTCAACAGTCCAATTGGCGTCATAAGCACCAGTAGGTGAACATATTAAATCTAATCTGGACTTTCCAGGACAAGTCATTTTGGGGCTACAGCAAACCAAAAACCATAAGGAAAATTTCCAAAACATGAGATCACCTCATTTTCTGAGCAGTCACATCTCCCAAATGCCTTGTCTAATTTGCCTTAAACTTGGCAGAACTAATCTATCTGGCATGCCTGTGAGATTTCAGGTAGATTGATTTTATTTTAGAAAATAGACAGTTTGCCAAAAACTAGGATTATCATTTACTTTGGGATGTTCTGGCAAAAGCAGTTTGAGAAATACTAACTCAGGGTTACATAAGAAGCGTATTGCTAGATCTGTAAACATTCCATATACTTGTCTGATATTTTTGCCAATAAACTCTGATAAAACTTGATTTGTTGAAAAAAGAGTTAATTGGTGCAAAAGCATAGTTTACATTTTCTAATTCAAAGGACTTCCCCACTCCCCCCCCAAAAAAAAGTGTGTAAAAATACAAGTGTTCTTAGCTGAGGTATTCTTCTTGCAATAGGCTGTCCAAGTTACAGTAATAGCTGCCAAGAACCACACAAAATGGTACTGATTAAACTGGATTTAGGAAGAAGAAAATTATTTTAGCAGGCAGTGTGGACTTTGTTCCACGGTCCAGCAATACTGAAGTCAATAACATCACTTTGTTAGCTACTTTCCTCTGGGCTGGCATTCAACATAAGGATATGTACAGCACTCAGACAAGAGAGAGCTCACAAAGGGTCTGGATCCTGCAACTTTCACTTACTTCAATAATCCAGTCTCACACAAGTAAACCTATTGATTTGTAGTTTCATGGGCCTAACCATGCAAGGATTGCCCAGGTCAGTAAAAGCTGGAGGATCAGGCCCAAAATGAAAAGATAAAACTAAAGACTATAATGGAAATTATATTTATTTTTTTAAAAAAAGAAAAAACTTTTATCTAGTTTTTTCTTCTTTTATACTCTTTTACCTGAAGAAGACAACACTTGGGTAATTTAAGCCATGTACACAAAGTACCAGCTAATACAATTCTTAATTAAAGCAAAAATTAAGTTAACCTAATAGGTATTTTTACAGCTTACCTGACAAAGCCAAATAATTGATGTCATGACCTGCAGACTTTGCATATCTTCCTGACTGGCCAAATCCAGTAAGTCTAGCATAGATAAGTTTTGGGTTTTCCTGGAGAAGGACCTTTGGACCAAGACCAAGTTTTTCCATGACACCTTTAACAGTAAAATAAAATGTTTAATCCCGGTCCAAACTTTTGCTTTTAATCTAGATTCAAAACAAACTTGATTTGAAATAAAAAACTGTAAAATGTATTTAGTCATTATGAACTTGAATTACAGTTAACATGCTGATTAAGTTAAAAAAGCCTCAAGTACAATAGCCTTATTAAAACATGAACTGCCAATATTTTACAAATTGTACTAAATTTATTTTATATGTTGAATGCACCAAATATAAATGTAGTGTGAAAGCAGTTTAAATGCACTTTGTTTCTCCCCAATTTCAGACCCCTCAGGACCATTCTGACCAATTTCCTTATCTGTGGACCACTGAACATACTGTGGCATTTAATTTCAGAAAGAGGAACCATGCAAAAATGAGGGGGTTAGTTAAACAGAAATTAAAAAGAATAGTGACTAGAGTGAAATCCCTGCAAGTTGCATGGACACTTTTCAAAAACACCATAATAGAGGCTCAACTTAAATCACACTCACTCACTCATGCCCGTCACCCCAACTGGGGTATGGGCCGCCAATAACAGATCTCCAGAGTCCTCTATCCTGGGCCATTCGTTCTAACTGGTTCCAGGTATAGCCCATTTTTTTGCTATCAGCCTGAAGGTCACATCACCAGGTGTTTCTTGGACGGCCTCTTTTCCGCTTGCCTTGGGGGTTCCACCGCAGTGCCTGTTTGGTGATGTTAGCTGGCTGCTTGCGTAGTGTATGTCCTATCCAACCCCACCTTCTCCTTCTGATTTCTTCCTCTGCTGGGAGTTGACAGGTCCTCTCCACGAGATGGATGTTACTGATGGTGTCTGGCCAGTGGATCTGGAGAATCCTTCTGAGGCAGCTATTTATGAAGGTCTGGATCTTCCTGATGGTTGTTTTGGTTGTCCTCCAGGTTTCAGCTCCATACAGTAGGACTGATTTCACATTGGAATTGAAGAGTCAAATTTTTATTGCCAATGTTCTTGAGCTGTAAGAAGGCTGCTCTTGCCTTACCAATCCTTACTTTGATGTCTGTGTCTGCGCCACCCTGCTGGTCGATGATACTACCTAGGTAGGTGAAGGACTGCACTTCTTCCAGGGGGCTTCCATTCAGTGTGACTGGGTCATTGCTAGTGGAGTTAATCCTAAGGATCTTGGTCTTGTCCTTGTGAATGTTGAGGCCAACCTGTGATGACGTGGCTGCCACTAAGTTGATCTTCTCTTGCATCTGCTGTTTACTGTGTGAAAGGAGTGCAAGGTTGTCAGCAAAGTCCAGGTCATCAAGCTGGGTCCACAACGTCTACTGGATTCCGTTCCTACGCTCGTAGGTGGATGTCTTCATAATCCAGTCGATGACAAGAAGAAAGAAGTGGTGACAACAAGCATCCTTGCCTGACTCCAGTTTGCACCTGGAAGCTGCTCTCCATGGATCACTCTACAGTGTATACCGTCATATGAGTTCTTGATCAGGTTGACCACCTTCGCTGGGATGCTGTAGTGCCGAAGGAGCTTCCAAAGGGTCTCTCGATCCACGCTATCGAACGCTTTCTCATAGTCAACCAAATTGATGTACAACGAGGAGTTCCACTCTATAGACTGCTCGACCATGATGCAAAGTGTTGCTATCTGGTCCGTGCATGATCTGTTCTGCCAGAAACCTGCCTGTTCATCTCGTAGCTGTGGATCGACGGCATCCTTCATTCTCTCTAAGAGGATTCGGTTGAAGACCTTCCCTGGCACCGACAGGATTGTGATTCCTCTATAATTGGCACAGTTGTTAAGGTCTCCTTTCTTGGGGATTTTGATGAGAAATCCCTCTTTCCAGTGTACCGGAATCACTTCTTCTTCCCATATCTTCTCAAAGAGGGGGTACAGCATTTCCACTGAAACATCCAGGTCTGCTTTCAGGGCCTCTGCTGGGATGTCATCAGGTCCAGCCGCCTTCCTATTCTTCATCATGGTGATGGCTTTTCTGATCTCGTCTCTGGTTGGTTTATCGCAATTAATTGGGAGGTCCTCGTTAGCTGAGTTGATATCTGGTGGATTTGGTGGTGCTGGTCTGTTCAGGAGTTCCTCAAAGTACTCCGCCCATCTGTTCATCGGTTGTTCTATTCCTGTTATAGACTTTCCCTGCTTGTCTTTAACGGGACGTTCTGGCTTGCTGAACTTTCCAGACAGTCGCTTGGTAGTATCATACAGCTGTTTCATACTACCGCTGTATGCTGCCTGCTCTGCTTCTGCTGCCAGTTCATCCACATACTCTCTCTTGTCCTTTCTGATATTCCTCTTCACTGCTCTGTGGGCTTCAGCATACTCTTTTTGAGCTTTGGCCTTTGCTGCTCTAGTCCTGCTGTTGTTGACTGCTGCCTTCTTCTTCTTTGTGTTTTCTATCTTGATCAAGGTCTCTGCTGTGATCCACTCTTTCTGCTGGTGTTTCTTAATTCCAAGCACTTCCTGGCATACTGACCTAAGTGTCTCTCTCACTTTCTGCTATCTGTTTAGTACACTGTCTTCCTCTTCCTCAGACCGATCCTGTAATACTGAAAACTTATTCTTCAGCCTCAGTCCAAAATCTTCCTTGATCTTATGGTCCTTCAGAAGGCTGACGTTGTACTTCACTCTTCTGTCTGACGCGTCTATCCAGTTCTTTTTCAGCTTCAGCTTCAATCTGGCCACCACTAAGTGATGGTCGGACGCCGCGTCTGCTCCTCTTCTAACTCTAACGTCCTGCAAGGATCTTCTAAACTTCTTGCTAATGCAGACATGATCGATCTGATTTTCTGTCATGCCTGCTGGTGATACCCAGGTACTCTTGTGGATCCGCTTGTGAGGAAAGATGCTACCTCCTATGACCAGGTTAAGTGCACACAAATCCACACATCTCTCTCCATTCTCACTCATCTCTCCCGGAGCGTAGGTCCCCCATGACTTGTTCGTATCCTGTACTGTCAGGTCCAATTTTGGCATTAAAGTCTCCCATAAGGATGATGATGTCTTTGTCTGGAAGAATCTCTAATATTTTCTGGAGTCTGTTGTAAAAATAATCTTTGTCCTCCTCTTCGCTGTCATTAATTGGAGCATAGCACTGAACAACATTCATCTTAATCCTCTTCATTTTAGTTCTGAAGGATGCTGTGATGATCCTGGGACCATGTGCCTCCCAACCAATCAGTGCTCTCTGTGCCTGCTTGGACAACATGAAGCCTACTCCCTGTGTGTGGGGTGCGTTGCTCTCTTCAGGTCCTGAATACAGCAACAACTCTCCTGTCAACAGTCGTCTCTGCCCCGCTGGCATCCATCTTGTCTCGCTAATGCCTAATAGGGTCAGGTTGTTGCTCTTCATCTCTGCTGCAACCTGCGCTGTCTTTCCTGACTTGTACATGGTCCTCATGTTCCATGTGCCTATGGTAATCCTCCTGGTTGCAAGAAAGGTAATCGGCTTAGTGGCTTCCTCTCAACTTAAATGTATACCCCAAATTAAGAAACACAGTAAAAGAACTAAAAAAGAGCCACTGTGGCTTAACAACCATGTAAAAGAAGCAATGAGAGATAAAAAGGCATCTTTTAAAAAGTGGAAGTCAAATCCTTTTGAGGTAAATAGAAAGGCGCGTAAACACTGCCAAATTAAGTGTAAAAATGTAATAAGAAATTTCCAAAAGGAGTTTGAAGAACAGGTAGTCAAAAATTCAAAAGGTAATAACAAAATGTTTTTTTAAGTACATCAGAAGCAGGAAGCCTGCTAAACAACCTGTAGGGCCCCTGGACTATTGAGATACAAAAGGAGCACTTGAAGACGATAAAGTCATTGCGGAGAAACTAAATGGATTCTTTGCTTCAGTCTTCATGGCTGAGGATGTTAGGGAGATTCCCAAACCTGAGTCATCCTTTGTAGATGACAAATCTGAGGAATTGTCACAGATTGAAGTATCACTAGAGGAGGTTTTGGAATTAAATGATAAACTTAACAGTAACAAGTCACCGGAACCAGATGGTATTCACCCAAGAGGTCTGAAAGAACTCAAATATGAAATTGCGGCACTATTAACTATGGTTTGTAACCTGTCCTTTAAATCAGCTTCTGTACCCAATGACTGGAAGATAGCTAATGTAACGCCAATATTTAAAAAGGGCTCTAGAGGTGATCCTGGCAATTACAGACCAGTAAGTCTAACATCAGTACCGGGCAAATTAGTTGAAACAATAGTAAAGAATAAAATTGTCAGACATATAGAAGAACATAACTTGTTGGGCAAAAGTCAACATGGTTTCTGTAAAGGGAAATCATGTCTTACTAATCTATTAGAGTTCTTTGAAGGGGTCAACAAACATGTGGACAAGGGGGATCCAGTGGACATAGTGTACTTACCGTATATACTTGTTCATAAGCTGAATTTTTTTAGTAAAAAAGGGAAGCACCAGAGAAGGGGGTCGGCTTATGAACAGGTATAGGGAGGGAGAGGTGGGACACAGTCCCTCCCTGCAACAGAGAGAGCAAGAAGAGGCAGCACAGCCAGCAGAGCCAGAAGGGAAGAGGTGGGGCCAGAGTCTCTCCACTTCTGGCCACACTGCTCTCCCCTCAGCCTCCGAAGCAGCTGCAGCTGTGCCGCTAGGCCCCACCCCCCAGAGTAGGCTGTGGCCGTACCACCCAGCCTGCTGGAGCACGCTGCAGCCGTGCCACCCAGGCCAGCCCACTGGAACATGCTGTGGCCGAGCCACCCAGTTTAGCCCACCGGAGCAGGCTGCAGCCACGCTGCCCAGCCTGCCGGAGCAGCTCCAGCCATGCCAGAAACATCCTGCTCTGGCCCTCCCCCAATAAGGTGGAAAGGGATGGGATGGGGAGTGTGTGGGGGGCCCTGGGCAAGGGCTGGGGTCACGTGGGGGGTGGTCACAGGGGTTACTCCCCTGATGCCCAGCTTCTCCCCCCAAAAAACTTTCCCCACCAGTTGCTGTCCTGGCCCATCAGGGTAAGCAGCTTGCGCACCGGGACACTTTGTTTACTTAGGTTTACCTCCGTTCCTGTGGAAGTGAGGTAAACAAACCATCTCGACTTGCCAGCGGCTTATCCTGGTGGCCTGGGAGCCAAAGTTTGCTGACCCCTGAATTATGAGTTGGCTTATCCATCTTGTGGGGGTTGGCTTATAAACGAACCAGCTTATGATCGAGTATATACAGTAGATTTCCAGACAGCCTTTGACAAAGTCTCTCACCAAAGGCTCGTATGTAAAATAAATTGTCATGGGATAAGAGGAAAGATCCTTTCATGGATTGAGAACTGCTTAAAGGACAGGCAACAAAGGGTAGAAATAAAAGGTAAATTTTCAGAATGGAGAGGGGTAACTAGTGTGTTCCCCAAGGGTCAGTCCTAGGACCAATCCTCTTCAACTTATTCATAAATGATCTGGAGAAAGGGGTAAACAGTGAGGCGACAAAGTTTGCAGATGATACTAAACTACTCAAGATAGTTAAGACCAAAGCAGACTATGAAGAACTTCAAAAAGATCTCACAAAACTAAGTGATTGGGCAGCAAAATGGCAAATGAAATTTAATATGGATAAATGTAAAGTAATGCACATTGTAAAAAATAACTCCAACTATACAAACAATGTGATGGGGGCTAATTTAGCTACAACTAATCAGGAAAGAGATCTTGGAGTCGTGGATAGTTCTCTGAAGACATCCACACTGTGTGCAGCGGCAGTCAAAAAGCAAACAGGATGTTAAGAATCATTAAAAAAGGGATAGAGAATATCTTATTGCCTTTATATAAATCCATGGTACGCCCACATCTTGAATACTGTGTACAGATGCGGTCTCCTCATCTCAAAAAAGATATATTGGCATTAGAAAAAGTTCAGAAAAGGGCAACTAAAGATAGAGGTATATAAAATCATGAGTGGTGTGGAGAAAGTGAATAAGGAAAAGTTATTTACTTGTTCTCATAATATAAGAACTAGAGGCCACCAAATGAAATTAATGGGCAGCAGGTTTAAAATAAATAAAAGAAAGTTCTTCTTCACACAGCACACTGTCAACCTGTGGAACTCTTTGCCTGAGAAGGTTGTGAAGGCTAGGACTATAACAGGGTTTAAAAGAGACCTAGATAAATGCACGGAGGTTAAGTCCATTAATGGCTATTAGCCAGGATGGGTAAGGAATGGTGTCCCTAGCCTCTGTTTGTCAGAGGATAGAGATGGATGGCAGGAGAGAGATCACTTGATCATTACTTGTTAGGTTCACTCCCTCTGGGGCACCTGGCATTGGCCACTGTCGGTAGACAGGATACTGGGCTGGATGGACCTTTGGTCTGACCCAGTATGGCCGTTCTTATGTTCTTAACATAGCTGAATCACAGAAACAGCTTCCAGGAGGTCACACACCATAGTAAAAAGAAAGAAGCTAACTTTTTGCTAATATATTCCTCAGTCTTTACAAGGCTGAACCTCTGGACAACTTTCTCAGGACTGCTTCAGTCTCTTACCAGAATATAGCTCAATGACATTTTCCTTGCTTACCTGCCCAATATAGTTCCCCTCTTTCCTTCAGTTTTGGCATAAGACACTCCATTTTATCCTTACACTAGCCTAGCCATCTACTACTATTACTTTTTATCTATCATAAATCAAGAGCAAACTGGGGCAATTATACACTTAGCAAATGATATGCAGAAACTGTGCAAAAAAAATTTTCTTCTGTAGGTTCAAGCTCAAAAAACTTTTGCAAAATTAAATAAATGTTGGTTTGGTCAGTTTTAATACACAGGGATGAAAAACTGTGTACATTCACATTTTGAAAATTTTTCCTCCTTTTAGCACCCCCCTCCAGAAGTGTCTTGTTTTTGTGTGTTTGTTTTTTCCAGATGAAAAGTTCAAGCTGTGTATAATTTGTAAAACGGACTTTTATCTGTGTTTAGCAAATTACAGCTAAACTTTGGTCAGAACTATATCTGATAAAGAGTGCTGACACTGCAGAGCAACATGATCTGATATGGAGGGAAAAGGAGAAATACTCGGTTCTTAATTCTTAAAATTGCTTTCATACCTTCTTCCCCATCACATTTTATGAATGGAAATTTCCCAAATTATTTGTAATCTATAAAATCACAACCCTATCATCCTTCACCTCCTTGAAGACCCGATTCTAGCATAACAGTAACTGGAAAGTGTCAATTGATAATGGCTAGGCAGAGAAGCAGAGAGATTTGCTGGTATGTATATATGTATTTAATAATACATCTCTACCTCGATATAACGCTGTCCTCGGGAGCCAAAAAATCTTACCACGTTATAGGTGAAACCGCGTTATATCAAACTTGCTTTGATCCATCAGAGTGTGCAAATTTCCACCTGAGCTGAAAGGTGAACTCCATTGAACAAGCGCAAATTCCTAAACAGACAAAAAGAAATCCACCCCCTTCCTGCAAAAATGAAATGTTAAGGTTCCATGACTGTATATTATAACTAGAAATTGGATCCACCCACACGAAATCATATTGATGAAGCTTTGCATCTGCACAAATGCTGTCGAAGGATCAAAGTTTCCGAATCTTAATCTGGAAATTACAATCCTGAGTTAACACTGACAGAGCTAAAATTGGTTAAGTACTTTCAACATGGAGACCTACTATGAAGTCAAAACATATCCTATTTATAGACCCCTTTACTACCACCGAAGTTATAATACAGCCTCACAAAAATGTTGTGAAAATTTACTAGACAAGGCACAACATTTATTTGCTTGCCCTTACCATGTCAGAGATTTTCAAAAGCCCAACTCCAGCAGATTTCACAAAGAAACTAACTGAAAGCCAATGGGATTTGGATGCCTAACTGCTCTTTGTGCTATTTAAAATCTCCCGGTATCACTTGGGCCCAAATCCTATGACTGGCTTCTACGCCTGAAAATCCAAGCCAGCGCTGAGCCTATTTCAGTATCAGCTCCATGGGATACATTATCTAGCTACAGAATTACAAGGAAGATGGAATTTTACCCTTAATGAGACACTAGTTTCAACTCATACTTTACCCATATTCAAATTTTATAACAAAGTTTTTACAAAACCAAAGAGCAATAGCAATTTCCATTATATTAACTGTAAGATTTCAATTGAATTTGTCACTTTTAACCAAACAATCCCACAGAAACCCAAATATTTCAACACAGAAAATGTGAAATTGCAAATTAAAATGAAATTGGATTTATTGATTTCTATTGTACAGTCTATGAGGGGGAAAAACACACACAACACATCAAAACCCAGGAATACATAGAGAAAAAGCACACTAGTATTATGAAGTTCCCAGTTTTAATGCTCACAAGTGTTACTAGTAACACAGATAAATGTGCTTATTTACAATAATTGATATTTAAAATGATATAGTGATCCTTTAGTCCTAAATCTGGTATGGCCAGAACACAACACATGAATACTTCAGTGAATCCTTAATCTTTAATACTAAATTGCAGCCCTAAGGGAACAATAGGCGTCAGCATGTGATATGCATCTTGAAGCTAAAACTTGCCATATCTGTGGATCAAGGGCTTAGGAAAGAACAGAGCTTGCTGGACCAGTTGTCTCCACAGGAATAGCACCTCCCTATTAAAAACGAATGCCCCAGACATACAAAGCCTTACACGCTTGATAAACTGTATACACTGGGAGTACAAGTGTTTAAGCCATTGAAAAGTGTAAGCATGTCTTTGCAGGGTCAAGGCCGAAGCATGCCACAATACATCCACTGGGGTCATCCACAGGCTCCTGGACAATTGTTATTTGAGGCTTAATGGGCCATTGTTTGGATAGGAAACTTTAACCTTAAACTCTCTTCTGTGGGTTGCTGTGTCCCATAAATCTGGGTTTGTCCCATGGCATTTGCACCATCCACACTATTTTGCATCCAGCCAGGTGAGAGCTGTCATTCCCTGACAGCAGATCTGATCTCCCAAGTGGGGCAACCCTATCCGACTACTACCCTCTATTCACCTGTCTTTCCTCTTCTATAGCAGCACATTCCCCAACTTTACCCCAGCACCAAGCCCCCATTCTGCCTCTTCTCACCTACAGAGCACCCCCCAGAATCTCTTCCCTGGCACAGCACCCCCATCTCTGATCCACCAGACACAGCCAAGCTTTGCATCCTAGTACTCTCCAGTTAGCAGTACCCCTCTCACCAGCGGCACCCATACCCCTCCCCCCAAACCCTGCACCCACGGATCCTCCCATCAGTGGCACCCATACCCCTCCCCCCAAGCCCTGCACCCAGGTGCCCTCCCCCAGCGGCACCCAAGCCCTGCACCCAGGTGCCCTCCCCCAGCAGCACCCATACCCCTCCCGCTAAGCCCTGCACCCAGGTGCCCTCCCCCAGCGGCACCCAAGCCCTGCACCCAGGTGCCTCCCTCAGCAGCACCCATACCCCTCCCGCCAAGCTCTGCACCCAGGTACCCTCCCCCAGCGGCACCCATACACCTCCCGCCAAGCCCTGCACCCAGGTGCCCTCCCCCAGCAGCACCCATACCCCTCCCCCCAAGCCCTGCACCCAGGTGCCCTCCCCCAGCGGCACCCAAGCCCTGCACCCAGGTGCCCTCCCCCAGCAGCACCCATGCCCCTCCCGCCAAGCCCTGCACCCAGGTGCCCTCCCCCAGCAGCACCCATACCCCTCCCGCCAAGCCCTGCACCCAGGTGCCCTCCCCCAGCGGCACCCAAGCCCTGCACCCAGGTGCCCTCCCCCAGCAGCACCCATACCCCTCCCGCCAAGCTCTGCACCCAGGTGCCCTCCCCCAGCAGCACCCATACCCCTCCCGCCAAGCCCTGCCCCCAGGTGCCCTCCCCTCAGACCCTGCGGCGCCCGGGCCCAGGTCTCACCGTGGCGGAAGGGCTCCACGAGCACGTCCGCCCGCAGGCAGAGCCTCCTCAGCGCCGCCGCCCCGGGGCCCCGCTTCAGGTCGATCGCCAGGGAGCGCTTGCCCCGGCCCTGCACGTCGGTGTTCATGGCCGAGCGGGGGGAGCGATCCACCCGCACCACCTGCGCCCCGAAGTCGGCCAGGATCATGCCGCAGAGCGGGGAGGGCGCCAGGCCCGCCAGCTCCAGCACCCGCACCCCGCTCAGGGCCATGGCGGCCCCTGGCTCCGCGGCCTCCTGCCGACCGCCGAAACATCGAGCAGCCGCCGCGGCGCGGCACAGCCCGGCCCCCTCCGGCCAGCAACCCGGCGGGCAACGGCCTCGTCTGGCGCCCGCGTGGGCCCCTCCCCCAGCCAGGGACGGGGGAGGGGAGCCCTCAGCAGGGGGTGGGAATGGGGACACTCGGCACAGGGATGGGGGGAATGGGGACACTCGGCACAGGGATGAGGGGAATGGGGACACTCAGCACAGGGATGGGAGAGGGGTGGGAATGGGGACACTCAGCACAGGGATGGGAGAGGGGTGGGAATGGGGACACTCAGCACAGGGATGGGGGGAGGGGAGGGAATGGGGACACTCAGCACAGGGATTGGAGACACTCAGCACAGGGCTGGGGGGAGGGGTGGGAATGGGGACACTCAGCACAGGGATGGGAGAGGGGTGGGAATGGGGACACTCAGCACAGGGATTGGAGAGGGGTGGGAATGGGGACACTCAGCACAGGGATGGGAGAGGGGTGGGAATGGGGACACTCAGCACAGGGATTGGAGACACTCAGCACAGGGCTGGGGGGAGGGGTGGGAATGGGGACACTCAGCACAGGGATGGGAGAGGGGTGGGAATGGGGACACTCAGCACGGATTGGAGACACTCAGCACAGGGATGGGGGAGGGGCAATGGGGACACTCAGCACAGGGGGGGTGGGAATAGGGGCACTCAGCACAGGGATGGGGGAGGGGTGGGAATGGGGACATGGCCCAGGGAGGGGGGACACTCAACACAGGAATGGAGGAGGGGTGGGAATGGGGACACTCAGCACAGGGATGGGGGGAGAGGGGAATGGGGACACTCAGCACAGGGATTGGGGACACTCAGCACAGGGATGGGGGGAGGGGGCAATGGGGACACAGCACAGGGGGGGTGGGAATAGGGGCACTCAGCATAGGGATGGGGGGAGGGGTGGGAATGGGGACACTCAGCACAGGGATGGGGGGAATGGGGACACTCGGCACAGGAATGGGGGAGGGGGGAATGGGAACACTCAGCACAGGGATGGGGGAAGGGTGGGAATGGGGACACTCAGCACAGGGAAGGGGGGAATGGGAACACTCAGCACAGGGATGGGGGAAGGGTGGGAATGGAGACACTTGGCACAGGGATGGGGGGAGGGGAGGGAATGGGGACACTCAGAACAGGGAGGGGGAGGGGTGGGAATAGGGACACTCAGCACAGGGATGGGGGGAATGGGGACACTCAGCACAGGGATTGGGGACACAGCACAGGGATTGGGGACACAGCACAGGGATGTGGGAGGGGTGGAAATGGGGACGCTCAGAACAGGGAGGGGGAGGAGTGGGAACAGGGACACTCAGCACAGGGATGGGGGAATGGGGACACTCAGCACAGGGTTTGGGAAGGGGTGGACAATGGAGACACTCGGCACAGGGATTAGGGGAGGGAATGGGACACTCAGGACAGGGAGCGGGGAGGGGTGGGAATGGGGACACTCGGCACAGGAATAGGTTAGGGGGCAATGGGGACACTCAGCACAGGGATGGGGGGGAATAGGGACACAGCACAGGGATGGAGGAGGGGTGGGAATGGGGACACTCAGCACAGGGATTGGGGGAATGGGGCCTCAGCTCGGGGATGGGGGGAATGGGGACACTCAGCAGAAGGAGGAGTGACAGCACACGGAATGGGAGGTACGGGGCTCTGGGGGATCAAGGCTCCTTTCTATTGAAGCTGCTTCCGTGGTCCCCCCCCCCCATGTAGTATTTTATGACCTTTAAAACAGATTTTGTACTTTTGGATAATCTAAGCACTACACCCAGATGTACAGACACTCTTTTCTTAACCCATATATTATATAATTTTAACATTAGCTTTAATAACATTTTTAAATCTGAGCCACTCTCATTCTTTGGTGTCTGTAGCGACAATGCGGTTGGTCCTATGACCCAGGGCAGGCCCATTACAGGATTGAGACCATGGAGCTCTCACACCCATGGGAGTTTTTAGAAAGATAAGTATTGAGTTCTTTATGTTTGCCCCTTAGGTTCTGAGCTTTTGGGGTAAGTGGTGAGCCAGGATTTTTTTTTCTTTAGTAATGAGGACTAAAACTTTTTTTTAAAAGGCCCAGATTCTCATAGATTGGATTACATGATCTAGATCAGTGGTTTTCAAACTGTGGGTCGCAGAATCTAAGGCACTGGGTCATGGTGCCTGTGGTTAACACCGCTGATCGGGCCGTTTAAAGTCCCATTGGCGGTGCTATCCAGCTAAGGCAGGCTAGTCCCTACCTGTTCTGACACCACGCTGAGCCCGGGGAGCGGCCAGCAACAGGTCCAGCTCCTAGGCGGGGCAGCCACAAGGCTCTGTGTGCTACCCCCACTCCAAGCATGAGCTCCACACTCCCATTGGCTGGAAACCAGCCAATGGAAGCTGAGGGGGGTGGTGCCTGCGGGTGAGAGTCACGCAGAGCTGCTTGCACACCTCCGCCTAGGAGCCGGACCTGCTGCTGGCCACTTCTGAGGCATAGCACAGTCATCAGTGCCAGGACAGGCAGGAAGCCTGCCTTAGCACCACCGCTGACTGGGAGCCGCCCGAGGTAAACCCGTGCCCTAATCCCCTACCCCAGCCCTGAGCCCCCCTCCGAAACCCAGAGCCCCTTATTGCACCCCAAACCCTTCATCCCTGTCCCGCAGCCCTCACCCCTGCACCCCAATCCCCAGCCCTGAGCCCCTCCAACACCCCAAACCCGAGCTCCGTTTGGATCATGGGCATCAACAATTTTCTTCAACTGGATCGCCAGAAAAAAAGTTTGAAAGCCACTGACCTAGCTAATCACAAGCTTTGGCAATACTGTATCATCCACATTGTATAGATGTCCCAGAGACAGAGGGCTTGCTACATGGCGAGTTAGTGCAGAGCATCCAGGGTTTGACTTACTCTTCACAGGATGCTGGCATGCACACTGACTTCCTGCATGGCCCATACTACAATGCACTAAAAGTTACAGAGAGCAGGAGTATGTCAAAGTGCACGACAGAACTCTTCATGCATTCTAGCCGTGGCAGGGCCAGCCTTTGGGGTGGGCTGTAGGGGCCCTGCCCAGGGCAGTCTGCCTAAGGGGGCACCGTGCGCAGGGTTTGGATTCCGACCTGACCTGCTGCCAAGAGCCAGCTGGGCTGATGGAGGTGGCATGGCAGGCAGGGGAGCAGCAGCATGGGGAGCAGGAGAGATCCGAGCTTTAGGGGGCAGTTGGACGACCAGCCATCGAGCCTCTGCCCTGCTCCACATGTGCAGCCGCTGCTGTTCCTGTCGACCCACACCCCCGTTCATCCCTGGAGTCAATCCTGGCCCAGGAAAGTCCTCCTGTCTGCTCTGCGGGGGAGTGGGGCAGGGGGCTGATGGTGGGGTGTCCCCCTCCCGCCCCCCACCTGTGTATCCGATTTCCTCTAAGCTGGGAGATGGCACAGGGGGAATCTGTGTGTGCTGCTGCCTCTCTGAGTCTGGAGCTGCTGGCAGCTGCTTGTGTCTGAACAAGCCTAGTTCAGGCTCCTGACTATGAGTGCTTTCTTAAAGAGACCGCGCATTCACTCAGGCCATGTCTACATCTAAAATTTTGCAGCGCTGGTTGTTACAGCTGTATTAGTACAGCTGTATAGGGCCAGCGCTGCAGAGTGGCCACACTTACAGCAACCAGCGCTGCAAGTGGTGTTAGATGTGGCCACACTGCAGCGCTGTTGGGTGGCTTCAAGGGGGGTTCGGGGAACGCGAGAGCAAACCGGGAAAGGAGACCAGCTTCGCCGCGGTTTGCTCTCGCGTTCCCTGAACCACCCTGCAAACCGCAGGGAAGGAGACCTGCTTGCTCGGGGGTTCGGGGAACGAGAGAGCACACCGGGAAAGGAGACCAGCTTCGCCGCGGTTTGCTCTCGCGTTCCCCGAACCACCCTGCAAACCGCAGGGAAGGAGACCTGCTTGCTCGGGGGTTCGGGGAACGAGAGAGCAAACCGGGAAAGGAGACCAGCTTCGCCGCGGTTTGCTCTCGCATTCTCCGAACCACCCTGCAAACCGCAGGGAAAGAGACCTGCTTGCTCGGGGGTTCGGGGAACGAGAGAGCAAACCGGGAAAGGAGACCAGCTTCGCCGCGGTTTGCTCTCGCGTTCTCCGAACCACCCTGCAAACCGCAGGGAAGGAGACCTGCTTGCTCGGGGTTCGGGGAACGCGAGAGCAAGCCGGGGAAGGAGACCAGCTTGATTACCAGAGGCTTCCTCAGGTATGCTGGGATGCCTGCTTATTCCACGGAGGTCAAGAAAAGCGCTGGTAAGTGTCTATATTTGATTACCAGCGCTGGATCACCAGCGCTGGATCCTCTACACCCGAGACAAAACGGGAGTACGGCCAGCGCTGCAAACAGGGAGTTGCAGCGCTGGTGGTGCCCTGCAGATGTGTACACCTCCTAAGTTGCAGCGCTGTAACTCCCTCACCAGCGCTGCAACTTTCTGATGTAGACAAGCCCTCACTCAGGCACATAAACACTCCCCTCAACTAGGGTGACCAGATATTCTGATTTTATAGGGACAATCCTGATATCTGGGTCTTTTTTTTACATGGGTGCCTATTACCCCCCACCCTCTGTCCCGATTTTTCACACTTGCTATCTCGTCACCCTACCCTCAATACAACACACACACTCCTTTGCACAGTCCCCCCAACGCACACACCAGGGCTCCCTGCATCCAGGTCACTTCCCTACCTGGGCTGTGCTGAGGAATCAGGAGCTGCTGCTGTCCTGTCCTCCCATTACACAGCCCACAGAGAAACTGACCTGGATGCAGGAATCCCTGACATCACTACTTGCTCCCCTCCTCACCCTCCTCTCAGGGCTGCGCCAGGCGGAGGAGCAGCAGTCCAGTGGGGGAGCGAGCAGCAATGCCAGCTGTTTTGTGCATCCAGATCAGTTTCCCCACATGGGGGGATGCAAAGGTTAGGAGCAAAGGGGGCACAGCGCAGGGGTTAGGGGCTCAAGAGGGAGGTGCAAGGGCTAGGAGTGCAGGGGAAACAGTGCACAGGGTAGGGGCACAGGAGGGGAGTGCAGGGGGTTGAGGTGAAGGGGGCACAGTGCAGGGGTTAGGAGCTCAGGAGGGAGGTGCAGGGGGTAGAAGTGAAGGAGTACAGAAGGGGAGTGCAGCGGTTGCGGTGAAGGAGGCACAGTGCAGGGGTTAGGGGCAGAGGGGGGTGTAGGGATTGGGGCACAGGATGAGGAGCAGGCATCAGGGTGAAGGGGGCACAGTGCAGTGGTTAGGGGGGAAGGGAGGGTGGGGAACCCACTGGGACAATGGGGGATGCCACGCCCATGGGGGCTAGGGGCACCAAAATGCAAGTTCACCCATGGTGCTATTTTCCCTAAAGCCGGCCCTGCACCTTGGATTGCAACGCATTAACTTGACGTGTAGACGAGCCTTGAGCAAGGTTCCCAACATCACACAGGAACTATGTAGCAGAGCAGAGAATTAAATCCAGGTCTCCCTGCTTCCACACCAATCTGACTCTATTTCTTTTGCTTCTGCAGATGTGCCCCTGAAGGCCAGCTCCTACTCACCGGCAGAGCATCTCCGTCAAATGAGGCAAGTTCCTACACACTGGCAGAGCCCCTCTGTCAAATGAGGCAAACGAGGAGTTAGGGAGGACGTTTCGTGAATTGCTGCAATCATCAGATCAGGCAAATAATGAGCACGGACATGGAGAGAGACAACAAACGAGCAACTAGAAATGGATAGCCAGGAGAGGAGATGGGGCAGGAGTGGACAATAAAGCTCATGGAAGAACAGAGATGCTGAGGTCTCTGATTATGCTGCAGCTGGAGCATTTGTGCTCGACTGTAGAACTGCCTTCCTTGCCCTCCTCAAACTTCCCACACACATTCCTGGCCCCCCACAGTATCCCTTGCACTCCACCCATAGGGACATTTTCCATAATGACGGCAGGACTTACAGGCAGCTATTAGATCCTTCAGAGAATGCTACTCATTGTCATGTCCCTTGTCAGAAAAGTTAATCATGTATTGCTGTTTAACAATAATTTAGTCTTACACAGACAGTGATTCTTTATTTGTGCCCTACACAGGGTGGTTGCAACAGAAATTCATTCATATGCAGACCACAGTTAGCGCTCAGGCAGGAATCATTACCAGGGTTATTCAAGGTGGCAAGAAAACAATTCCTGACTCAATTCATTCCTGGAGCTTATTGTCAAAATGCTGCTTCAAAATGAATGGGCCCCTGTCAAGCCCCTATAATAGCCCTGGAGTCTGGCTGCTCAAAATCAGATGGCAGGTTATCTACCTCTATGCTCCACCCCTGGAGAAACTTCCCCCTGGGCTTCACAAATGTTATACAGAGCACAGCAGGCTGCTATGACCATGGGAATATTTTCCTTATTGAGGTCTAAACTGTCAAAAAGGCAGTGCCAGCAACCCTGTCATCTGCCAGATGAATATTTTATGGTCATCCTGCACCTGCTAAGCCTGTTGTTGAAGTGCTCCTTCCTGCTGACAAGGTTTCTGGTGTAAGGCTTCATGAGCCACAGGAGTAAGGGGTAGACTGGGTATCCCAGGATCACTATGGGTATTTCCACATCTCCTGTTTGAATCTTCTGGTCTTAAAAGAAAGTCCCTGCACTCAGCTTTCTATACAGGCCAGTGTTCCTGAAGATGCGTGAATCATGAACTGACCACTGATGTCAGTGAAATGACCCCGGTGAACCACCAGCACCTCAATACTATAGAGAAGTAGTCCCGTCTATTGATGTTCTCTCAAGATGGTCTGGGGCCAAAATTGGGATGTGTGCACCCTCTATCGCCCTGATGTGGTTAGGGAATCCCATTGCTGCAAAGCCATCAGCTATTTCCTGCATAGTACCCAGTGTCACAGTCCTTTGTGGCAGGAGGAGATTAATGGCCCTGCACACTTGCATCACTGCAACCCCCATGGTGGACTTCCCAACTCTAAATCAATTTTCGACTGACCAGAAGTAGTCTAGAGTTGCCAGCTTCCACAGAATGATCACCACATGCTTTTCTACCATTAGAGCCGCTCTCATTTTGGTGTCCTTGCACCACAGGGTGAGTGTGAGCTCTGCACACAGTTCAAGGAAGGTGGCTTTGCACGTACAAAAGTACTGCAGCCACTGCTTGTCATCCCATACCTGCATCACAATCTGATCCCACCACTCGATGCTTGTTTCCTGAGCCCAATATCGACAGTCCACCTTGTGCAGCTGTTCTGTGAATGCCAACATCAATCTTGAATTGTTTCTTTCTATGGCACACAGCAGGGCAGCACAGATTCCTGTTCCATTGATCAGGATCAATTGGCTTGTATTCATAACACTCATCACAAGACTGGTGAGAAGTGCAAGATCCATGCTTTTAAGCAGAGATGGTGGGTTCAAAGGTTACAGGGGCAGTTGAAAAATGGTGCGAAACACAGTCAGAAGCCCTTGGAATTATGGGATGGAGAAAACTACATAATAGGGGCAATGATCACACCCCCTTGATGCACTGTGATCCATTACCAGAACTCCTAGCAGGAGAGGGTGGCAATTTGCATAGTGGGATAGCTACCCAGGGTGTGCTGCTCTCTCTACTGGTGCTAGAGCGGGGGTCAGCAACCTTTCAGAAGTGGTGTGCCGAGTGTTCATTTATTCACTCTAATGTAAGGTTTCGCGTGCTAGTAATACATTTTAATGTTTTTAGAAGGTCTCTTTCTGTAAGTGTATGATATATAACTAAACAATTGTATGTAAAGTAAATAAGTTTTTAAATGTTTAAGAAACTTCATTTAAAATTAAAATAAAATGCAGAGCCCCCTGGACTGGTGGCCAGGACCCGGGCAGTGTGAGTGCCACTGAAAATCAGCTCGCGTGCCACAGGTTGCCTACCACTGTGTTAGAGCATGAATTGTGGATGCGCTCCACCCGCACAAGGAGCGTTGCGTGAACATGCACAAGTGATGTAATTACAGCAGCTTATGCTTGTCAATGTAACTTAAGTTGACTTAACTCTGTAGTTTAGACATGGTCTAGGAGATCACATCAATAGTGGTGTATGTATTTTCCCTTAAGGAAAAGGTGTAACAAATCATACCACAAACACACACTGCGTATTTATGAGTATTGTATTAATTAGTACCTGAGGAGCAAAATGTGGAGCAGAGCACAAATCCCAGAACAGATGTTTTTTAAAAGGTGAAATAACTTTTGAAAAAAACTTCATAAAGGGGTGATTTTGGAAATCTGGTTCTCTCTGTATCAACTTAATTTCCATCAAACTATCATGAAAAATTCAAATAGTGCTCACCCTTTACATTATCTGATTTTTTTTTTCTCATTTCAATGAAATTCTTACAAAATAAAGATTTAAGCCTCCTGTTTAACTGGGAATATGTGCCTCAAACTTAGCTATATGGTGTCATGACCTGTGCCTCCATAGCAACCTGTTGAGTAGTTATATGTAAACAGAAGTGTATGTCAGTTGACATACACGATAAGAATGTATTTTGACAGGAATCTTCAGTATTAGACTTTGTTCGGTTGATTAGATTTTAATGCAAGGTAGACTAATCCTGAATTCGGGCCATCATCATAACAAGACAAAAAAACCCACAATCTCTGTAAAGTTTGTCTAGATCAGGTGCAGCGATTAAGTAACTCATGTCGTGCAGTATAAAACTCTTCCCTTTATGGTTAGTAAGCCTTTGTTTCTTTTCACTTTTAAACAGTCTTTTGAAGCTCATTTAGAAATCTTTCTGAAGTCATTGTTTGATATTTGTAGGTAAACTGGTTAATTCAGAGTTAGTTTCAGAAAGGCGATTTAGGGCACTAGTATAATTAAATGATCTTTGTTCATCCAACTCCTGTACACTGGGGAGAAGTTTTGTTTTAATTGAAACATCAACAAAAGATTCAAGCAAAGACAATCAGTCATCTATTTGTACAGTAACAAAGAACAAAGGAATATATACACATGACAGAAATCTCAAAGAAAGTCCATCAATTTTAAATATTTTAAAACCTTTGTATCCGTGTGATTTTTTTATATTCTGTTTTCATGGTACTGTATTTATTTTTTGTTGTCCATGTATCCCATATTAATCCTGATTTCAGTTTATATATTATTGAAAACGTATGGGAAGAACTATGCATGCTACATAAGACAATTATATTTTTAAAGTAGATTCCTTATTTATTATGGTGTCAAAGAAATTTTCCTGTATCAACTCCTAACTCTCTGTAAATATATGCAGAAAACTTCGTTCTGCTCCATATTATTTTGATCTGCAGAATATTTTCCATAAATGAATTCGTCCCACTTTCTATTTTTCAAGTTGGTTTTAAATGAGTTTTGCTTGAGATCATATGTTCTCTGTAGCCGCATTATTAGAAGGTGAGAATAGAAGGGAGATAGAAAAAGAGTCAATGCTCTAAGAAATCCTTATTTTGCCCATTGCATCTATGTATTTTGCAACGGCTAACCAGACCTGTTTCATTTGACTGTTCAGGTCCTCCTTGGACCTTTACTCTGAAGTATTTTACGTAGATGCAGCTTGCCAGGATCTCTGCTGTACAGAGAGGAAAGTTGCTAGCTGATGGAGATTAATCAAGGACAGAGACCACGAAGGGCTTGTCTACACTGGCACTTTACAGTGCTGCAACTTTCTCACTCGGGTGTGAAAAAACACTCCCCCAAGTGCATCAAGTTTCAGTGCTGTAAAGTGCCAGTGTAGACAGTGCACCAGCTTTGGGAGCCACGCTCCCAGCACTTGTTGCTACGCCCCTCATGGAGGTTGGTTTTTTAGAGTGCTGGGAGAAGTTCCGGGAGAGCGCTTTCTCCCAGTGCTCTGCTGCAATTACACAAGCCACGTCAAAGCGCTGCAGCAGCAGTGCTTTAACGTTGCCGTGTAGACTAGCTCTAAGATTCAAAAACTCTTGCATACTCAGAGGTAATTGTGCTTCATTTATTTTGTTAGTTCAGTACATAATCCCTGCATTTTACAGGTATTTTGGCATATGTGGAAGAAAACTAGCAGTTGATTTAAAGAATAATTCACTTGTCTTCATAGTCAAAGGTTCTCCCTTCCCCAGCTATAAGCCACAAAGGAAGATCATGTTTGAAATACAACTGATTTCATCATCTTTTTAAAACAAGCTCTTACAAAGCATTGGTTTAACACGAAACTTAGCTGAACTGGCAGTTTCCATCTGAAACAACTTGTTAAACTGTTGACTTCCTGGAGACCAGGCTGCAGAGAACCATGACATGATCAGTTTAATAGACTTGGATACAGAAGAATTTTTCACTCGTCTTTGAAAAATAGAATTGTATCTATGACGACTGTTTTAATAGTTGGGCCTACAAATTTACCCTACTTGTGAACTAACCATGGGAAAATGTAACAGTTAATCAACTTTTATGCAATAACCCTCAACAATAAATACTGATGAGAAAAGCTGCAGAAGGGAGACAAACTGAATTAGTCCAGACAAAAGGCGGCCAACTTGGAACTCCAGGACTGTGATAAGAGATGTGTGGGAGCAGAAATCAATGAACCAAAACTGTTGTGTCAGAAGTTAAGTCTATTGGTGGACAAAGTAATGACTGCCTTTGGGGTCCTTAAAAGAAATTTATTTTTGGAAAAACGATAGTAGGGGGAGGTAAATGCTAGCTGACTGTGAGATGAGAGAAGGGGAAGAGGCAAGCTTCATCATCATGGCTGCCAGCTCGGACCAGCTTCTGTAATCTAATGTGAGGCCATTGTACTTCTTCATCCTAAGCCTGAGAAGTATCCTGAAAAGATGAGGGCAGAGAGAGGGAGTCAGATGATACCACCACCACCACCGGCTAAATCCCAAATACCACCTGGGATAAAATCATAGGATTAGAAGGGACCACAAGGGTCATCTAGACTAACCTCCTGCCCAGAGGCAGGATTTGTTGTGTCTAAACCATTCAAGACAGGTGATTATCCAGCCTCCTTTTGGAAATCTCCAGTGATGGAGCTTCCGCAACCTCCCTAGGCAGTCTGTTCCTACTGTTCGTACAGTTATGAAAATTTTCCTGAAATTTAATCTAAATCTGCTATGCCGTAGTTTGAACCCATTACCTCTTGCCTACCCTTTTTGGCAAGAGAACAACGTTTATCCATCTTTTTTTATGTCCACCTTTCAAGTATTTGAAGGCCACTATCATGTTCCTGCTTAATCTCCTCTTTTCCAAACTAAACACACATTTCCTTCAGCCTTTTCTCATATGGCTTATATTTCATCCCTTTGATCATCTTTGTCACTCACTTCTGGATTCTTTCCAGATTCTCTACATCCTTTCTATACACTGGTGAACAAAATTGGACATAGTACTCTAGCTGAGGCCTAACCAGTGCCAAATAGAACAGTACTATCACCTCCCGTGATTTGCATGCTATGCCTCTGTTATGCAACCTAAAATTGCATTTGGGTCTTTTTACAACAGCATCGCATTGTTGACTCATGGCAAGATTGTGATCCACCACAACTCCCAGATTATTCTCAGCAGTGCTGCTGCCAAGCCAGTTATCCCCCTTATTTGTACTTGTGCATTTGGTTTTTCTTCCCTAAGCATAGCACCTTACATTCGTCTTTGTTGAATTTCATTTTGTTATCTAAAGCCCAATTCATCAAGATCCTTCTGAACTTTAGCTGTATCCTCCAAAGTGTTGGCAATTCCCCTAGCTTTGTGTCATGCTAATTTGATCAGTATGCTCTCTATTCCTACAGCCAAGTCTTTAATAAAGATGTTAAACACTGGATCCAGAACAAATCCTTGTGGAACCCCCCCTTGAGACCTCCCTCCAATGTGACATCATTCCGTTAATAGTTACTCTTTGTTTAACCAATTATGTATTCACTAAATGGTAGTTCTGTCTAGCCCACATTTCTCCAGCTTACTTACCACCGTGTCACATGGGACTGTGCCAAAAACCTTGCTGAAGTTGAGGTATATTATTTCCACCGCATTCCTCCAATCCAGTTACACGGTCATAGAAAGAAAATCAAGCTGGTTTGGCATGATTTGTTCTTAGTAAATTCATGCTGGCTGCTCGTGATTAACCCTTCCTCCTCCATGTATTCACAAATTGCATGTTTATACATTGTTCTAGTAGCTTCCCAGATACTGAAGTCAGGCTGACAAGTCTATAGTTTCCTGGCTCCTCCTTTTTAGAGATGGACACTATGTTAGCCCTTCTCCAGTCTTCTGGGGCCTCTGTCATCCATGAGTTTGCAAAGATTATTGCCAGTGACTCTGAGATTTCTTTGGCTAATTTCTTTAGTACCCTGGAGTGAAAAGCATCAGGCCCTGCTGATTTGAATTCAAGTTGTTCAGAAGATATGATATACTATTTATTTATCCTGATCTGCATCTATTCTCTTTCATTGTCTATTGTAACTTTGCTAGTCGTCCAGTCACATGTTATTGTTAGTGAGAAGACTGAAGCAAAGTAGGCATTGGGCAGCTCTGCCTTCCTATCACCTTTTGTCATAAACAGATAGCTAAGGGTTAACGTCTCTTTCACCTGGAAGGAAGTAATCTGAACCACCTGACCAGAGGACCAATCAGGAAACAGGATTTTTTTCAACTCTGGGTGGAGGGAATTTTGTCTTCTGCCTGTATGCTCTCTCGGATGAGAAGTTTTTTTATTTCCTGCTTTCTAATCTTCTGTTTCCCAGTTGTGAGTACCAAAGATCAGATAGGGATTTATATGTTCTTTTGTATTTACATGTCTATAATTGCTGAAGTGCTTTAAATTGTATTCTTTTTGAATAAGGCTGTTTATTCATATTTCTTTTAAGCAATTGACCCTGTATTTGTCACCTTAATACAGAGAGACCATTTGTATGTATTTTTCTTTCTTTTTCTATAAAGCTTTCTTTTAAGACCTGTTGGAGTTTTTCTTTAGTGGAGAACTTCAGGGAATTAGGTCTGCAGCTCACCAGGGAATTGGTGGGAGGAAGAAGTCAGGGGGAGGTCTGTGTGTGTTAGATTTACTAGCCTGATTTTGCATTCCCTCTGGGTGAAGAGGAAAGTGCTTTTGTTTCCACGACTGGAATTACAGAGGGTGGACTCCCTCTGCTTAGATTCACGGAGGTTGCTTCTGTGTATCTCTCCAGGAGCACCTGGAGGGGGGAAGGGAAAAGATTTATTTCCCTTTGTTGTGAGACTCAAGGGATTTGGGTCTTGGGGTCCCCAGGGAAGGTTTTTCAGGGGGACCAGAGTGCCCCAAAACACTCTAATTGTTTGGGTGGTGGCAGCAAGTACCAGGTCCAAGCTGGTAACTAAGCTTGGAGGTTTTCATGCTAACCCCCATATTTTGGACGCTAAGGTCCAAATCTGGGACTAGGTTATGACACCTTCTGTTATCAGCTCACCTTCTCCATTGAGCAGCAGACCCATATCATCTTTGATCTTTCTTTTGTCTGACATTTGCAGAACCCCTTCTTGTTGTCTCTAGCATCTCTTGCCAGCTGTGACTCCTTTGCCTTGGCTTTCCTGACGTTGCCCCTACACGCTCGTGCTAGTCCCATGTATACTTCCTTGGTGACATGCCCCTCCTTCCATTTCCTGGATGTATTCCTTTTGGTTTACAGAGAGCTAAAAAGATGTGAGGCTGTCACTCACTCAATACATCATTTTCCTTCCCCACTTGATTTATTCTTTTCCCTGTTTAATAAGTTTGGCTTAGCCAGCCAAGACTATACATTTTGCAACACTGAGCCCATGACCAGAAATTGCAACTGGAAGCAATGCCCCCAAAAGCCCCATACTGGTACAAGTGTGCTAGGCTGTGGAGTGGCTGATAAAACTGTGTACCAGGCCTGTGTTTTTTCCAGCAGTGAGGTTGCAAGCAAAAGTCAACACCAGAGGTAGAAGCTGCATTTTCTATCTTTGCTGCTCTCTTCTTTTCCCTTTTTTATGCATTTGTCTTTTATTCTCTAGGGAATGGGATTGACTAAACAGCAAAGCCTACAACAACAGCTTCAGCTTCTCTTTCTCAACTAACATCTTCCTCTTTCCCCCCCAAAAAAGAACAGTTATCATAAAGACTGTTAAACAAAAGGAAGGGTTTCACTTGTAAAAGTATTTCTCCAGCTAGACAGAAAGGGAACAAGGATGTTAAAATGAAAGCTGTAGTTAATACTTTACATTTCAAATGCTTTAAGTGTTTTTCCTCTTTTCTGTATCTTTAATCAAAGGTTAAAAAGGATTTTTGATGATGTGTTTGCCATAATACTAAGCCGGTTACGGTCTCTGTATAGCAAACTCCAAACCTTGTTGAACACCGTTTAATGTTGGACAGTGACAGGGTCACATTAACACCATTAGCTCTTTGGGTGCATGTATTGTATCTAAATTAATACAGAAGCTAAGAGAAACCCAGAGAGATAGGAAAATGGGGAATTGCATGCTCAGGGGCGGCTCTAGGTATTTTGCCGCCCCAAGCATGGCAGGCAGGCTGCCTTCGGTGGCTTGCCTGCGGGAGGTCCCCAGTCCCGGGGATTCGGTGGCAGCCTGTGGGAGATCCGCCGAAGCCGCAGGACCTGCGGACCCTCTGTAGGCATGCTGCCAAAGGCAACCTGCCTGCTGCCCTTGCGGTGACCGGCAGAGCGCTCCCTGCAGCTTGCCACCCCAGGCACTCGCTTGGCATGCTGGTGCCTGGAGCCGCCCCTGTGCGTGCTTGTCATCTTTGCCTTGGGTACAACACTGTAGACAATGTAGCAAGAGTAACAGGTTTTATTAGTGAGTCTGCTAAAGGAATTACCTTTGAAGACAGTGCCAAATGTTGATAGTATCCATATTGCAATTGAACTTCAAGGTGCCAATTTTGACAATCTGAGGATGAAATCCAGGCCCTACTGAAAACAACAAAACTCATACTAATTTTGATGGGGCAAGGATTTCACCCAGTCTCACGGGTGATTGACCTGGACAGCCTTCTTGATACTGCTGAGACCAAAAGAGCAGAAGTAGAAAGTGCCAATAAAGCACATCACCATACAGCTTTTCTTAAGGAAAACACTGTAAACAATAAAGTGGGGATTCTAGAGAATCAGATAAGAAGTACAAGTGTTAGAATAATTGGCTTCCCTGAAGCTATCAGAACAAATGACCTTTGGGGGTTTATAGATTAGATTATAGATTAAATATATAGTAATATGTGAGTATGAAAATGTAAGAGGAAAAGTGCACTACTCCTTTAAAGGACAGACTGTAGATTCCAGCCTACCGCTGAGCTATTCACGCACAGGAACAGGAAGCTAAGGAGAGAGATAGGTGTAGAAGGCTGTAGTGTGTGTGATGGCTTTTCTTTCAGGTAGCAGGAAATAAGCCTTATCTAACTCAGACTCAGGTTTGGGAATATTATTTGGGAGCTCTGAAGCAGCATCCTGATGAAGTCATTGTTGTAAGGACTGCTGTCCTGAAACCTTACTAAAAGGTGACATGGCATTTGGTTAATGTGTTTTGGCTTCTCCTTTCTGTGGGCTATTAAAATGAATCTATTGCTGCTCCATTTGGGGAAATTAAAGAGGAATACACCTGCTGTGCCACACAGGGCCACAAGGGAGCATGCAGGGTCTGCCCACACCTTTACAAAGAGAATAAAAGAGACTGAATCTAAGATCTCTTGAAGTTGCATGTAAAAATTACACACACACACACACAAAAACAAAGAATTCTGGGCAAATCTAAGACTAAAGGATATTTGATGATTGATGATTCTGGAAGTGAACTGTTGGCTAGATAAGTGGTGTAAGGAGGAGAGTTTTGGTTTTGTGGAACATTTGGTCCAGTTTCTATGGGGAAGGTATAGCTTGGATGGCCTCCAGCTCAGTAGAAGAGGGACCAAATTCCTTACGGCAGGCTGGTTAGAGTAGTCAGGATGGGGGTAATCTAATAGCAAGAAGGGAGAGTAAAAAGAGGGAAGATATGAGCATTCAGAACAAGAAAATTTGAGACAAAATTAATCAAGGAACCAAAAGGACAAGAAAAGAAATTACTGAATTGCCTATACCCCAATGCTAGGAGCCTGGGTAGCAGACAAGAGGAAATGGAATTGCTCATTTATGAGTATAAATTTCAGTCTAGCTGGTGTTACTGAAACCTGGTGGGATGATTTGCACAATAGGAATGACCAAAATCAATGGTTAAAAACCTATTTAGGAAGGATCAAGTGGGCAAAAGGGGAAGGGAGAGGCACTTTGTCAAAAATGACAAATGAAATGAATGACTATGGATCAGTGTCCTAACACTGAAAGCACAAGATGGAGATATTAGTTGGTGTCTGCTATAGACCACCAAATCACAATAGGGAAAAGGATAACCCCCTCCTCATGCTCCTATCTAGAATGTGTACGGGGAAAAGCTGCATGATCATGGGGACTTCAATTTGAATGACATATGCTGGGGTCTCATGCTGCCAGTACTAAAACATCACTGGAATGTCTAAACATTAGAAGTGTTAATTCCCTTGTGTTGGCTGTTTTTAATAGACTGATAAACAACTGATCACTGAATTAAAAATTAATGATAGCTTAGGTAAAAGTGATCATGACTTGATTACATTTATAATGCGCAAACAGAATGACGTCCAGAACAGTAATATGTACTTAGTGCTATAAAAGGGCCAGTTTTGCAAAGCTGAAAACAATTATGAGCTAGGACGAAGATTTTAATCAGAAAATGGTGAATGATAACTGGAATAATTTAAGAACATCTTATTAGATGCCCAAAAAGCCACAATCAAGAAAGAGGCCATATTAATTAAAAAACCAGCCTGGTTTAGAGGGGAAATGAAGGCAGAATACAAATTAATATACAACAAATGGAAGAAAGAAGAAGCTGATAGTGACAAATAGGCAGAAGTTAGGGATTGTAGAAAATTGATAAGGACACAAGGAGGAGTCTATAACCAGCAGACTTAAGGACAATATGGAGAGTTTTTTAAAAAATATATTTCAAATGAAAAGACTTCCAACAATAGTATTAGATGGAAGTGGTAGAAAGAATGATCAATAAGAATGCAGAAAAGGCAGAAATGTTATATAGCTGTTCTGTATTTGTGTGTGTGGCAGGGGGCAGACAATACTCTCCATTCCACCAATCTCCAGACGGTGTTAAACGGAAGCTACTTAAAGTAAACATTTTTAAATCAGCAAGTCCAGATCACTTGCATCCAAGAGTTTTAAAAGAGCTGGCTGAGGAGCTTGCTGGACCATTCATGTTGATTTTTCACTACGTCTTGGACCCCTGGGAAACTTCCAGAAGACTGGAAGAAAGCTAAAGTGATGCTAATTTTTTTGAAGGGTGAATAGGATGACCCAGGTAACTCGAAGCCTGTCATACTGACATCAATCCTAGGCAAGATAACTGAGTGGCTGATATGGGACTTGATTAAGAATGAACTAAAAGAGGGTAACGTAATTAATGCAAGTTAACATGGGTTTATGGAAAATAGATCCTGTCAAACTAACTTTTGTTTCTTGATGAGATTACAAGTTTGGTTGATAAAGATAATATATTGTGGACATAACATACTCAGATTTCTGTAAGGGATTTGACCACATGACATTTTGATTAAAAAGCTAGAATGATATAAAATGAACATGGTATAAATTAAATGTATTAAAGACTTGCTAATTGATAGGTCTCAAAATGTAACTGTAAACATGGAATTGTCAAACTGGTTTCCAGTGGGGTTCCATGGGGATTGGTTCTTGGCCCTACACTATTTAAGATTTTTATAAGTGACCTGGAAGAAAACATAATTACTGATAAAGTTTGCAGATGATACAAAAATTGGGGAGTGGTCAGTAATGAAGAGGACAGGTCACTGATTCAGAGCAATCTGAATTGTTGGTAAACTGGCCGCAAGCAAACAATATATGTTTTAGTATGGCTACATGTGAATGTATACATCCAGAAACAAAGACAGTAGGCCATATTTACAGAATGGAGGACTCTATCCTGGGAAGCAGGGACCCTGAAAGAGATTTGAGGTTTGTGGTAGATAATCAGCTGCCTTGAGTTCCCAATTTGACTCCATGGACAGAAGAGCTAATGCAATCCTGGGATGCATGAACAAGAGAATCTCAAGTAGGAGTAGAGAGGTTATTTTATCTCTGTATTTGGCACTGGTATGACCTCTGCTGGAATGTTGTGTCCAGTTCTGGTGCCAACAATTCAAGAAGGATGTCGATAAACTGGAGAGAAGCCAAGTGAAAATGATTAAAGGATTAGAAAAAAGCAGTTGAGGTCTTTGAGTCTATTTAATTTAGCAAACAAGACTAAGAGGTGGCTTGATTGCAATCCAAGTATTTAAAATGGGCTCTTAAATTTAGCAGAGAAAGGTATAACACAGTCCACTGTTTGGAAGCTGGAGTTAGACAAATGGCAACGGAACCAAGGTTGGAATATGACAGTGAGGGTAATTAACAATTTTACTAAGGGCTGTAGTGGATTCTCCATCTCTGACAACTTTAAATCAAGATTGGATGGCTTTCTAAAAGATCTGCTGGTGGACTTATTTTGGGGAAGTTCTGTGGCCTGTGCTATACAGGTGGTGATCATCTAGCCTGACAATGGTCCCTTTTGGCCTTGGAATTCTATAAACATACTAGGTGTTGTTCTTCCCATGTTTAAGCCAAAGAACACATGCAAAATGGAGAGAATTTGGAGAAGCACAAACTCCTTCCAAGCCAAACACTAGATGTGGGAACGCATGGGGGGTGTGGTGGTGCTGGCAGAGCAACAAACCAACCAACCAATCAACCCAAGAGATGGTGGCAAACAAAAAAACAAGAAGAGCCGCTGGAGCATAGGAAAAATTGGTGGGGGCTGAGCACCCACCGGCAGCTCCATGCCCTGCCCCATCTCACCTTTGCTCTGCCTCCACCTCCCCTGAGCTGGATGCCGCGTCCTGCTTCTCCCCCCTCCCTCCAGCCCTTGTGCCGCCATACAGCTGATTAGCGAAAGTCTGGGAGGGAGGGGGGAGGAGGAGGAATGTGGCATGCTTAGGGAAGAGGAGAGGGATCCAATAGGGGACTGAGGGGGTGGGGCAGGGGGCAGAGCCAGGACGAGGATTTGGGGAAGGATCCAATGGGGAAGGGAGGGGCTGAGTTGGGGCAGCGGGGCGCGAGCCCCCTCCACCTGTGCGCCGGAGGGGAAAATATCGGGACAATTTGCACCCCGACCGATGTTCGGTTGGAATGAGGGACAAACAAGTAAACATCGGGACGTCTGGTCACCCTAGCAGGGAGCTGGAATGGAGGGGGTAGAGAAAACATTTTTTCAGACAGGGCTTCAGCACAAAAGACTTAGGCAAGCAACATAGAGGAATTCATGAATAATGGACAATCAGAGATTTGGGGCAGATCTTGTTGTCATTGAAGCCCCTGAAGAATTATTCTTCTCACTGTATCTGTATGACTGTGATTCTTGTTTGTCTTCTTTCTGTACCAACCTTGGCAACATTTTTAAAAATAGCTTCTTTGTTGTCACTAGCCAGGCTGTGGACTAATGCTATGTTCATACATTTTGTTCAGTTTCTTGCTGACACTATGCCAGAAGTCAATATGATGCAGAGGAACTTTGTACTGGTTTGAAGGAACAACCGTTTTGGGGGACTTGGGCACAGGGGTCATGTTACACAGAATATGAACTCTCTCCTCCTCCCCCTCCCCCATTATTGAAGAATGTCTTTCAGAGTCTGTAACTTTCCTACAGAAGCTATTGCCTTCCCTTGAAGAGATCACATCTATGTGTAAGCTATGGCTGCTTTACTCCTCAAAACCATGGTGGCATGAAGCCCCTAAAGCAGAGAGAACTACACTGAGGGTCTTGTAAACTTCAGTAAAAGTGATTTAAAAAAAAGTTTAAGAATGGTGGTTTCTATTCTAATGCTGTGTTAAGCCTCTCATAACGTCAAGCATGAACTGGATGCTTGCAGAAGTCTGAGCAGGGTCAGACTGAGCTGAGTGCTTATGAAATTAGTAAAAGTGCTGTGCATTCTCTCCTAACAAACCCAATACCTGAGTGCTTATTAAACAGCACATGATTTTCTCCAGAAAAATTTCTGGAGATCAGAAATGATTTTGCAGTGAAGTTCAATTCTGTGTCTGTGGAGCTATAAATTATCACTTTTTTCAGGGAAAAGAATTCAATTTTAAACAAAAAACAAAAACACTCAATGAAAAGAATTTGAAATATAAAAGTTAATTAAATATGATACTGAAATTTCATCAGTGGGCAGTAACAGCCTTGACACTTAAGTGAAACACTTCGTCCTGTTATTAGTAACAGTTATTATTATCTATGAGCTTTAGGCATAAATCAGGCCCCCTTTGTGCTAGGCACTGTAAAACAGAACAAAAATATGGTCCCATTCCAAAGGAGCTTATAATCTAAATATAAAACATGAGTCAGACTGATTCAGGCAGACAAGAGACTACAAGATATCAGTGAGACAAGACCACGATAGTTAGCGGTCTCTGCATGCCAACAACCTAACCATTTTCACATTTTTGTAGGCATCACAGAAAAGGGGAGTTCTGAGGAGGAATCTGCAGATAGATAATGAGATAGCTTTGTGCATGTTTACAGGGAATTCCGCCCAAGCATGAGGGGCAGTATGGGAGAAAGCACAAAAGAGCTTGTTTGAAAATGTAGCAAGTGAGGAGTGGATGCTGGTGTCGTGGATCAATCAGAGGTGAGCATTATCTGTGAGTGAAATTTGATAGGGAGGGTGAGGATTGACTGTGGAGAGCCTTGAAAGTAAATACAGGCGCTTATGTTTGACACCATAGAGAAGTGGAAGCCAATGGAGGGATTCAAAGAGTGGTGTAGTCAAAGCGGCAGCGGAAGGATGTGATCTTTGCTGCAGCATTCTGAATTCATACGAGTGGGGCAGGATTGCATTTGTCAAGGCCAGAGAGAAGGATGTTGCAGTAATCTAGCTGAGATGACGACAGCTTGAGCAACAGTGATAGCTGTGTGGATGGATAGGAAAGGCCATAACTTAGAGATCCAGAAAGAATCAGTAAGTTTTAGATATCGTCTGGATCTGAGGACCTAGTGAGGTGTTACCAATTCCCTTGTTCCTATACGAAGGGCAGCTGTGAAACCAAGTTTGGCAACCTCTGCATCTTTTTGGTCAGTTTCAAAGGACATTCCAACTGAGCCATGAGGTGACAAAGAGGTTAGTGACTGCAGCAGTGTCACATTAAAGAAAAAAAGTCAATCTTTCTGGAGCACATGGAAGTAGTAATAGCCAGTGAGATTCAGAGCAGAGAGAGAGAGAGATCCAGAATGGTGCCTGACATTTAATCACCCAAGTGTTGAGTACATGCAGCACTGAAACAGCAAGAGGAAATTTAGGAGGGCAGAACATAATTATATGACTTGCTATTTGGCCAGGACACCACGACACTACTCTTAGGAAATGTACCATTGGGGTGTTGAAGACAAGTGGTCGGGACCTTCAATTTACAGCTCATCCAAAGACAGCATCATGCTGGGGGCACTAGTTCAGTGACGACTGAAGATGACCCCATTCCCTGCCCACATCATTATTGGTGTTTGTCATGGGGTGCTTTCACTCCACTGGCACCCACCCATCCACAACTGAGCAGGTGTTATGGAGAATCTACCTCAGTTTCCCCTTTTTGTTCAGCCAATCACCGTTTAACTGCATCTGGTAGTTCCTTGTTATGACTCCAGCCAAAACCAATAGTGTCTCCCTTCTCGGGGGGAAGGGGAAGGAAAAGTCTAGTGAATCAGCAGGCCGGTAACCCTAGCAAAGGTCCACAGACTCAGATCTCTTGGAATTGAGGCCCCTTTGTTCTGCAGGGGATAATAACCCCTTTGCTAGGGTTGACAGGGGAACCCAGCCCCCACCATTCCAGCAGCTTCCAACCCAGCCCCCACCACTCCTCCAGGTTTCAGTCCCAGAATCCTGTCCAAAGCAGCTGAAAACAGTTTCTCCCAGTTCCTCACTATCTCCCTAATAGGATGTTTCCCAGACTCACACTCTACGATCCTCTTCCTCTGGAGATCCGGCTACCTTGGTGGCGTCTCTCACCACTCCATTGCTGAAGGCCCCTGCTCTAAGTGACTTTTCAGCCTTGCTGCAGCTACCCTTTCCTTCCCACCTGCAGCCTTTTCATCTCCCACCAGCTGCAGTGCCACTAATCAGCTCCAGCTGAGGAGGCAGCTAGTTTCCCTGTTAACCCTTAAGGATATGTCTACACTGCAGTTAAACTCCCAGGGCTAGCCTATGTCACCTGCTTCAGGCACGTGGGGCCTGAGCTATGGGGCTATAAAACGGCAGTGCTGAGGTTCAGGCTCAGGTTGGAGCCTGTGAGAGGAGAAGGTCCCACACCCTGGGCTGCAGCCCAAGCTTGAATGTCTGTCTACACTGCAATTTTATAGCCCTGCAGTCCAAGCCCCACAAGCCCAAGGCAGCTGACGTGGGCCAGTTGAGGGGGTTTTATTGCAGTCTAAACATACCCAGTGTTAGATTGTTGGCAGACAAGGAATTGATTTTTCACATGAACTAAAGCACAAGACTTGGCAGATCTGGTCAACTTTTTTATTAAAATTCAGGCCACAGCCCATTTCTCCTACGTATCCTGTTTGGCCACGTTTATCCCTCCCCAGAACGCCCTATACTATAGCATTGTCTTGGCAGTGTATGGAATATCTTTGCAGCTTGTTACACTGTGCGCACTATAGTCACTGGCCATAACTAATAACCTTCACTATACAAAGGGACTCAGATGAATCACATCTTAACAACGACTAACATTCTTCAAAAAATTAATAAAAGAGGTCTGTCAAGAATTCACATCCAGTACAGTATAATTTTATGTTCTATATACATGTAAAGCCAATCCATTTTGCCTCTACCCTTTATGTCTTATTTATTTAGAGTTCCTAGTGGCAGAGACTGTCTCTTACTAAGTGTTTATACAGTACGCAGCACAATGTGGCCTCATTCTTGACATAAAAAATGCTGTGTAATACAAACAATAATAATACTTTTGTAATACCAAGACTGCCCTGGTTAATGGCCTGCTTTGTGCCTCTGACCATAGCTCCATTTCTTTTATTCAGTACGGCTTTCAGTGCTATCAGTCACTGGACTCCTCTCCAGTGTCTTATGCAAGAAGTGGGTCTCCCTAGCACACTGTTCTGAATTGAATTCTAGTTCAGGATTTCTCAATCCATGGGTCGCATGACCCAAAACTGGGTTGCCAGAATGTTTGAAAGGGTCATGTGGCAACTCCTGTGGCTCATCTTCCTGCTCCAGGCACTGCAAACTCTGGGGTCCCAGCGCCACTCAGGCTTGGCCCAGCTCCATGATGATGAAAGTCCGGGTATGCCAAATTTGAGTGAGTGGCACTGCAACCTCATGAGCCAGGTGACACAAATTTGGTCTAGTCAGGGGCACAGGGCCAAACCTGAGTGGCTCTGCAACCCCAGGGGATGCAATGCCTGGAGCAGAGAGCCAAGCCCAGCCAGCCCCACAGCACAGGAGCCACCAATGTAGGGTGAATGCTGGGCAGGACCCAACCCCCTTTAAGGAGCAGGACCCGACCACAATCACCCAAGAGTCTCTACCTCAAGGCTATTCACTGGATCACAAAAGGCCATAAACATTTACAAATGAGTCCTGAGCTCAAAAAGGGTTGAGAACCACTGTCCTAGTTTATATCTTTCCAGTTGGTCATTTTTTGATTTAATTAAGTTAATCAAACTACAGACTTGAGACAGGTCTGCAGATGTGAACCCTGACTTTATGCTAACGATGAAGTACCTAAAATAAAAGCTTGATGTCAATAAACTCTTTATTTTTCAAGTAGATGCCTGATTAGCTCAATCGCATGTGCACTAACCGTGTCTATAGCGCTATGTAGCCAATGACAAGGTGTGTGATAGGGAGAACAAGATGTGTTTTGTTTTTAAATTCAAGCAGAGCTGGCTTGTTTTCTTTATTGTCTCTCTCTCTTAGAGGCTTATTCTGTTTGAATGTTTGTTTCCATAGTTACCCATCACATTTGAAACATTTGTACTTTTACTCTGTTTCAATGTTTGATTTCCAATTTCATCTACCTCTTCTCACACTAAGACTCTTGAAGTTTGTACCTGATAGAAGCAGGAAAATGATACTGGAGCAATTTTTATTCTACTGCCTCCTAAAATTTCATCCAAGCAGGCTTAGTTTGTTAAATTTCAGGTACCGCCATAATAATCGACTGTTTCTAGATCTTGCTGTAGTCTAATCACAGCAGCCCCCAGCTAATGGTTTCCATTTAGCTCCTAGTGGGAGGGTGACCTCATTAGAAAGCCCATCCAGCATCCCAAGTGGCACTCTTTCTGGTCCAGTGCGTAACTAGAGGATTTCAGTTTCCAGAGATGTCAGACTGACACCTTTTATGAACACTGACTGAATCCACTTTGAAAAAAGTGCCATTTGAAAGACAAACACCATGTCTTAAGAAAAGACATTTGGGGCAAAGGAGGAGGAAAGATGGAGGAAAGTCTAAGGTTATGTCTACACAGCAATTAAACACCCACAGCTGGCCCATGTCAACTGACTTGGGCTCACAGGATTCAGGCTGTGGGACCGTAAAACTGTGGTGTAGATATTGGGACTTGAGCTGGAGCCTTGGTTCTGGGACCCTCCCCCCTTGCCTGGTGTCAGAGACTGGGCTGCAACATGAACCTGAACGTCTACATTTCAGTTTTATAGCATTGCAGGCCCATGAGCCCAGGTCGCTGACACAGGCCAGACTGAGGATCGTGGTGTGAATCCAGCACACTCTCTGGCAGAAGCAAAAATGTCCAGTAGAAGACAGATGATGAAAACAAGGAAACTGTGACTCGTCTAGTGGCATATGCTTGGAATAAGAACAATGCAATGCTCATAAGTAGATAGAGACTGTCATTTAATGTGCTTTCAACCAATCCCTTCATTAAATTTTCTCTTCATTAAATTTATGGCCTCAAAGGGCTTGCTGGTTTAAAGTTCAGTCAGTGCAATTCAATGGCATATGTTAACTTGTAGAACATATACACCTTATGAACTCCAATTAGTATCACTCACTGCATTCAAAGAACAGTAAGGCTGCAAAGGGAAGCTCTCAAAAATCAGGAAATTAAGTTAAGATTATAGGTGCAACTGAATTCTGCCCTCTTTTGCATTCACATTATTCATGGTTAGTCTTATTACATAGTCACATGCTATTCCTTAGTAATGCAATATTATATAGTACATTTCTTTTAATAAAGCCTTAGATGTAGATTTATAGTATCTTGTAACAATGGACACTAGTGTGTGGTGTATGAGATAGATTGGCACACACTATTTCTCAAATTATCCAAGGTATTATTACACATTTTATTCCAATTAGATACGTTCACATATAATATGGTACTCTTTCTTTATGCAAGATGATTAAGATAATTGTACTAGTTCAGTTTATCTTTGTTTTGTTACATTCAAGTACAAGTGAAAAAGTGAGAGGAATAGTAAAACTGCTACTTTCTGTTGGAATATCTTAACACTTGTACCTGGAATAGTGTTACAAGTCTATGAAAATCTGAGTGATGGTCCAGTCACAGGAGATAGCATTCGTTAATTCAGATAGAGTTGCATCAACCACCAACAGCAATCAAGAATCTCATGAGGTTTTCAATGGTTCTTTTGCATTCTGTTTCCTGTTTATTGCGGATTTCACACTTGGATGCTTTACCTTTGATGACAGCTTTTATGTCATGTCAGGTGGGGTTCTGTGGCCTGCCTAGTGCAGGAGGTCAGACTAGATGATCAGATTGGTCCCTTCTGACCTATGAGTCTATGAGAATAGGGGGTGTTGGGTTCTGTCCTTACCCTTCTTAACACCTAGATTAGCACTGTAGATTTTAGTTAGCATTTCCAGCCTCATGCTATGCCCTTTGTACAGAGTCCCACTGGCTGAAGCAGTTTGATCTCTGTAATCCCAAAATGATTTTAAGATTAGAGGAGGGGCTTAATTTGTGCCAGAGTTGGCCAGAGCTGAGCCCTGGCACCTCTAGGCTTAGCAGTTCATAGCCCTGGCACCTCTGGGCTTTCCGCCTCAGGTATGAAAATAAAAAAAATTGCTTGAGCCCCAGTACCTCTTTCACTACAAATAAAGCACTGCTTGAAGATGTATTCTCGGTGTTTCCCTCTTTCTCTCTCACACACAGGCTCTCACACATGCATTCACTGTGAGTGTATTTCTTTCCCTCTCCTCCACACCACACACACACACACACACACACACACAGTAAGTGATTTTAGCCCTTGTTGTTTATCAAAATGTATGGAGTTACAGCCCTGGGGACTGAAGTCCACTATTTATCCAGAGGTAGTAGCTGTATAAGCTTCCCCACACTGACCTCTTATGCCTCAAACATGATCAGAAGGCAATACAAGTAGGGGTGGGTGAGTTGTCCAGTCCATTCAATCCTTGGGGTGAAGTCCTGGAGCAGGAAAGTCAATAAGAGTTTTGCTGTTTACTTCAATAGTGTCAGGTGTGTTGCTGGCTGAGCAGATTCCAGCTCAGGCCAATGTCCCCACGCCCCAGCTGAATGCTGACAAGTACATCGCTGGAATCAATCTGACTCACCTGTGTTAGTATTGTTAAAACAGGTATTAGAATATGAGAATGTTAAGTGTTAAGACATTATTGAATGCTTGTGAGCTGTAGCTCACCTATAATATTTGTATTCCATAGTGTAAGGCAATATTTGAGCATTTGCACTGTAGACCTTTGTAACTGAACCCCATCTGCCAGGAGAGAGACATTAACTAGTGGGACACGCTGGTCTCCAATAGAAGATGTTATGTGGTGACTGATAAGGAAGGCCCATCGACACCAGATGGACTAGAATGGAATATTAAAGAGGACAAAAGACTTTGTTGTTTATTCTCCTCCATCCCCCAGGAAGAGGAGTCTCACAAATGAATTCCTCCCACTGGCTGAGTTTACACTTCAAATCAGAATGGAGAGGAAGGGAATAAAAACCCTTAACAAGAAGGAACTGTGCCTTTCTGCTGCTTGGACTCTGGGGGCTAGGATTACTAGGCATAAGCAAAAGATCCCCAGTGCTTGGCCTGTGTTAGCCCCAAATGACATATAGAGGTTGCTTATTATAGAAGTTTCTATTACCTTTTGAAGTTTCACTAATTTGTGTGTATATGTATTTGCCTGCTCTAACTTTGTAAATAACTCTCTTTTCCTTTTTCCTACAGAAGAAATCTTTAATTAGTTTATAATAGGATTGGCTACAAGTGTTGTCTTTGGTGTGAGATCTAAAGTGCAATTGACTTGTGGAAAGTGACTGGTCTGTTGGGAACGGGAGTAACTAGAATATTGCCGTGACCAGGGGAGCTGGAGCAATTTGTATAGTTGGGAGATTCTGAAAGCCATTGAACCACACTGTAAACCCTGTATATGATGGAAACCACTTCAAGTCAGGGGGTGCTGCAGCACTCCCCAGCACCCCTAGTTCCAGCACCTCTGGCTGTGATTCGTGGTATAAGGGACTATCACAAAGACAAGCTCAGCTGGGTGGCAAAACAGACCAGAGTACCGTCTGTGACTCCATATTAAGGATGTTGTACTGCCTGAGGAGTTTACACTTGATAATTGGTTGGTGAAATGTAAGTATAGAACTTACAACTAATTACGCCTTAACAGTCTGGTCTGAGGTTAGTACACATGCTCTTGAGCCACTGCAAGACAGTTTGATACCCAGATTTTACCCCAAGTTATTCGGGTGAGAAGGAAAGAAAAAATATGCAAATTACTTCTAGTTGTGATGGTTTTTTGTGGTCCCCTAGGAGCTGAACTAAGATTCGTATTATTATTTTTGCTTTTTTTCTGGGTGCACTGTCCTGGATGAAAGCTTTATTCTGACTCCTTCACATAGGTAAAGAAGACTGGGTAGTTTGTCTCTGAACAGTGACCTCATGCGGCCATTCAGCAGAAGAGTAATATTTTCCTGCTGTTTCCTCTATAATCTCTGTTGCTGGTCCTGGAATGCTAGACTGTCACCAGAGAGCAGTTTTCACTAGAACTAGTGCCTTTGCGACTTAGTCTTAGGCAACTGTTCCAGTACTACTAGTGCAACTGGACAATATTACTTGCTTCACCACAGATTTCTGTCACATAGCAAGTCAGCCATTCACCAGAAACTCAGATGTAGCGGTGGCATGTTTAATTCATAACTAATTCATGTTGTTGTTGTTTCTGCGGATCATTGGTGAATTTCAGCACAAACACTGCCCTTTCTGAGAAGTGGTATCTAATCTGAGCAGGAAGAAAACATTGATCTGAACTGGGACATTCGCTGAAAGACTTTATTCAAAACCATGACATTTCTAGTCTTCAGTGTATGGTACAGTAGCTTGAAAAATGAGCAATAAAATCCCCCCAGTTTTATTGTTCATCCAGTAGTTAAACTGCAAATCAATGCATTTCACATGGCAGAATGGTATAAGCTCTGAATTTTCACCTCCTGGACTGAGGACCCAATCCTGCAAAGTGCGGATCTTTCTCAATTCTCCTGGACTTCCATGGAGATTGATTGCATCCAACACAGTACAGGAGAAGGCCTGGAATAGATTCCATTCTAAAGTAGAAAAATGAAGTCCTCAGAAGTCTAGAATGTTAAATTCAAGGCTTGGGGGAAGGGATATCTCAGTGGTTTGAGCATTGGCTTGCTAAACTCAGGATTGTGAGCTCAATCCTTGAGGGGGGGCCATTTAGGGATCTGGGGCAAAATCAGTACTTGGTCCTACTAGTTAAGGCAGGGAGCAGGACTCAATGACCTTTCAGGGTCCCTTCCAGTTCTAGGAGATAGGTATATCTTCATATATTAAGGTTGCTATGGGAACCTTAACTCTACAGTTTCATTCACAAGCATTACAATACAGTCTTTAATTCCATCATAACATATTATTTTTTCTGTCAGACCTCTACCTCCTTCACTGTGCAAGCTGTATGGAGCACATTGAATGAGACAGCTGTTTAGTGTTTATTTTCTGTCCTCACTGTCCAATATATGGTTCCTTAACTCATTCACTGAGAGCCATCCACCCACGGCAACAAGTGAGGCAGGTGTTATCTGGGAAAAATAGCACTTGGTCATGTACCATAAAGATTGTATTGTAATGCATATTTTCAAGGAGACAGCATTAAAGTAGTGTGGGCAGCTTTAACCATGGCCTTTCCAGACTTCTGAGAATTTCATTTTGTAACCTTAGCATTCTTTTGACATAGGGTGTTATATGGCATTTCTTAATTCTTTTTAATTTATTATTTTGTAATAAAGAGGGAAATGGTAAAGCAATTCCATCTTGTGGAATTACTTGCTAGCCAACAGAAGAAAGGTCTATCCAGCTCAGTGTGGTCTGCCTCATTCAATGTGCACTTCAACTGGTCAGCTTTCAGTATCAAAGTTTCCCTGCTTTGTTTCAAATGCAACTTCACAATACTTACCCCAGTCCATTATCACCGTCACAATCTTATTTACTCTGACCCAGGTACTTGGTACCACTCAAAGGCCTGGTCTACACTACGCTTTTATACCAATTTTAGCAGCGTTAAACCGATTTAATGCTGCACCCGTCCACACAACGAGGCCCTTTATATCGATATAAAGGGCTCTTTAAACCGGTTTCTGTACTCCTCCCTGACGAGAGGAGTAGCACTGAAATCGATATTACCATATTGGATTAGGGTTAGTGTGGCTGCAAATCGACGGTATTGGCCTCCGGGCGGTATCCCACAGTGCACCATTGTGACCACTCTGGACAGCAATCTGAACTCGGATGCACTGGCCAGGTAGACAGGAAAAGCCCCGCGAACTTTTGAATTTCATTTCCTGTTTGCCCAGCATGGAGCTCTGATCAGCACAGGTGGCGATGCAGTCTCAAATCCAAAAAGAGCTCCAGCATGGACCGTATGGGAGATACTGGATCTGATCACTGTATGGGGAGGCAAATCTGTTCTATCAGAGCTCCGTTCCAGAAGACGAAATGCCAAAGCATTTGAAAAAATCTCCAGACAGAGGCCACAGCAGGGACTCAGCATAGTGCTGTGTGACAAGCGTAACGGAAAGTCAAAGAATCAAATGGACATTCAGGGAGGTAGGGAGGGGGTACTGAGGACTCCAGCTATCCCACAGTCTCCACAGTCTCCGAAAAGCATTTGCATTATTGGCTGAGCAACAAATGCCTGTAGGGTCAAACACATTGTCCGGGGTGGTTCAGGGTATATGTCGTCAATTTACCGTCCCTCCCCCCGTGAAAGAAAAGGGAAAAAATCATTTCTTGACTTTTTTATATGTCACCCCATTGTCTACTGCATGCTACTGGTAGACGCGATGCTGCGGCACTGAACAGCAGCACCGTCTCCCCTCCCCTCCTCGGTGGCAGATGGTACAATATGACTGCTATCCGTTGTCATCATCAGCCCGTGAGTGCTCCTGGCTGGCCTAAGGTGAGGTCAGCCGGGGGCACCTGGATAAAAATAGGAATGACTCCCGGTCATTCCCAGTAGATGGTACAGAACGGCTGGTAACCATCTTCATCATAGCAACTAGGGGCTGAGCTCCATCAGCCCCCTCCTTTCATGTCTAAAGAAAAGATTCTGTACTGCCTGGACTATCACAGCAGTGGGATGCTGGGCTCCTCTCCCCTCCACCGTTTAATGTCCTGCCTGGGCTATCATAGCAGCTGGAGGCTGCCTCTCCCTCATTTTATCTCACTAACAAGTCAGTGTTTCTTATTCCTGCATTCTTTATTACTTCATCACACAAATGGGGGGGATACTGCAACGGTAGCCCAGGAGGGTTGGGGGAGCAGGGAAGCAATGGGTGCGGTTGTTGCAGGGGCACCCCCTAGAATGGCATGCAGCTCATCATTTCTGCAGGATCTGACATAGAGCGGCTGTGCTGTCTGGTACACTGGTTCTCTAGCACACTTGCCTCATATTCTAGACAGGACTGACTATTTTTAGATACAACATAAAGGAGGGAATGACCCGGGGGGTCATTCCCATTTTTGTCTTTGCGCCCCCAGCCGACCTCAGCCAGGAGCACCCATGACAGCAACAGATGGTACAGAATGACTGATAACCGTCATCTCATCGCCAATTTACAATGGCATGGCAGATGGTACAGAACAGCTGATAACCGTCTCTGCTATCTTGCAAAGGCAAATGAATGCTGCTGTGTAGCGCTGCAGTACTGCCTCTGTCAGCAGCATCCAGTACACATATGGTGACAGTGACAAAAGGCAAAACAGGCTCCATGGTTGCCATGCTATGGCATCTACCAGGGCAATCCAGGGAAAAAGGGCTTGAAATGATTGTCTGCCGTTGCTTTTACGGAGGAAGGAATGAGTAACGACATTTACCCAGAATCACCTGCAACACCATTTTTGCACCTTCATGCATTGGGATCTCAACCCAGCATTCCAAGGGGTGGGGGAGACTGCGGGAACAATGGGATAGTTACGGGATAGCTACCCACAGTGCAACGCTCCAGAAATCGATGCTAGTCTCGGTACAAGGACACACACTACCGAATTAATATGCTTAGTGTGGCTGTGTGCACTTGACTTTTTACAAAACCGGTTTATGTAAAATAGGAATAATCCCATAGTGTAGACGTACCCAAATAGTGCCAAGAAATTGCAATCTGACTGTGTCTGGCCAATCAAATCAGAAGCCAACAGGGAGGAGCATTCAGATGGCATAAAACCAGCTTAGTTATCTCTTGCACTCTTCCCAGCTCTTCCCAACTCAGCATATGGGGGATGTTGAGTAGATAGATGGTTGGGTCAGATGTGGAGCATAGCTGTGTTCTGCTGAGTCTCAGCTGCCATGTGGCTCATTTGGGATCCTCGCCATCTAGCGTAAGGTAGCAACCTCATTGATGCTCTAACTCACACTAGAGCCAGGTAGATTGGCCCAAAGAATGAGGAACTATAAACTGCTCAGTGCAAGGGAGAATCTGGCCCTACATTATTTGAGCAGAACCCAAGGTTGTTTCAGAAAGCAATGCTAAAGCCAAATAAATAAAAATAAAGTGAATGTAGAATTCCTTATGTGAAGTAGCCAGTTATTATAGGTTTGTCTGTCTTTCTTGTCTTGGTATCCCAGTATTACAGCCCAGCATAAAGCACTTTGACAGAATGCTATCAGCTGAAACTGTTTTGCAGATTTCCTTCTACAACAAATTTTAAAATCTGACCTGATGCATTGTCTGTTTTTTGTTCCTCTTGGTTGCTGAAGCAGAACTAACTGCACAACCATGTATTGATTCACAACAATAAAAACACAACCTGTCATAAACAGATAGTTAAGGGTTAATAGAACAGGAGTACTTCATGTCTCTTTTGACTGTGAAGGGTTAACAAGTTTAGTGAGCCTGGCTGTCACCTGACCAGAGGACCAATCAGGGGACAGGATACTTTCAAATCTTGAGGGAGTGAAGTTTGTGTGTGTACTGTTAGTTTTTGGTTGTTGTTCTCTCTGGGTTCTGAGAGCGACCAGATGTGCAACCAGGTTTCTCTCCAATCTCTCTGGTACAGTCTCTTATATGTCCAGAATAGTAAGTACTAGGTAGATAAGGCGAGTTAGGCTTATGTTTGTTTTCTTTATTTGCAAATGTGTATTTGGCTTGAAGGAGTTCAAATTTGTATTTTGCTGAAAGGATTTTAATTTGTACTTGTATACTTAGGCTGGGAGGGTATTCCCAGTGTCTATAGCTGAAAGACCCTGTAACATATTCCATTTTACATTTACAAAGATAATTTTTACTGTTTTTTCTTTCTTTAATTAAAAGCTTTTCTTGTTTAAGAACCTGATTGTTTCTTTATTCTGGTGAGACCCTAGGGGACTGGATCTGGATCCACCAGGGAATTGGTGGGGAGAAAGGAGGGAAAGGGGAGAGAAAGGTTAATTTTCTCTCTGTGTTAGGATTACTTTCTCTCTCAGGGAGGGTCTGGGAGGGGGAGAGAGAAGGAGGGGGAAAGGTGAATTTTCCTCTCCGTTTTAAGATTCAAGGAGTTTGAATCACACAGTGATCTTCCAGGGTAACCCAGGGAGGGGAAGCCTGGGAGAGGCAACGGTGAGGGAAAGGGTTTACTTTCCTTGTGTTAAGATCCAGAGGGTCTGGGTCTTGGGGGTCCCCGGGCAAGGTTTTGTGGGGACCAGAGTGTACCATGCACTGGAATTCCTGGTTGGTGGCAGCGCTACAAGTACTAAGCTGGTAATTGAGCTTAGAGGAATTCATGCTGGTACCCCATCTCTTGGATGCTAAGGTTCAGAGTGGGGAATTATACCATAACACAACCTTTTCACACTCATTCAATGACCAACTGCCTCTTCTCTCATCCCGCCCACTCCCCCTCACAAAAAATCTGTCCCTGTATGAATCTCTTGATTCCAGCACAAAACATCATTTTGAAATAAAAGCATCCTCTTTTGAGGAGATTTGGAAAATAAGTGAGTGGAATTGAAAGCTCTCATGGGAAAATTCAAGGAAGATGAACATGGGGAAAATTTACATACACAATACTGGATCAATTTGATTTTAAATCTGTTTTACTTGAAGCTTGTAATAAACTGGAGAAAATTTGTTTTTTTACGAAATCCCACAGCTTTTCAAATATTTCTGTAGAATCTATGAAGTGCTGAATTTAAAAAAATTTCCAATGCAATAACCTCACAATTCTGGTTGATACATATCAGCTCTTTGGTCTCAGCTCAAACTGAACTGATCTTTTTAAACGACACTTGATTGTTTCATATTGTTTTCTTGAAAGTGTTACTACAAGGCATAGTTAAGGTTGTTTGGGTGCCTTAACTATGCATTTCCACATCCTAAGATGTTTGGATATGTTGTAAGTTTAGCATTAACTCTGAACTTACTGTGTTTATAAGTGCTTGTTTTGGCAATAATTACTCTATCCTTGTACTTTTTGTGTGTGTAAATCACTGATATGTACTCTCAACCTTAACTCCATTTTCCTATGTACTTTGTCTTAGAATGTCCTTGTGTTTTTTTAATTACAATTTTCATACATGAACAGTAAACAAGAAGCCCAAAGAGGAAGTTACTATATGGTATTTCTAATGATCTGAAGACATGTAGAATCCACCGATTTTTTTTTCTCAATTTTATTTTAACATTTAGGACCAAATTCACCTGTGTGCCATTCTGGACCTGCACAAAGCAGTAAGAGCATACTGGTTAGTTACACTGAATTTACAGCTGCTTTGTCTTGCCAGAGCAGCATAAGGTATGCACAACACAGTTTTTTCCTATCACTTGCTTCCCCCTACTTTTTCCTGCACACACAATACAATTTGCCTCTCCCTCCAGTCCTCTGTATTCTTTGCACATTCCTCTGATCCAAATTCCCCCTCCTGCCATCTCTGTAGAGTAGATTTGGCACAGTGGTTAAATGTTGAAAAGATGCATTTAAGATTAATAGCCATTTTTGAAAATTGAAAGTTTCTCCACAAGCAGGAGGGAGTGTGCATAATCTCCTCCAAGACTCACCAAGAAATTGCCCTTCTTCAAAACAGTCACCTTCACTCAATTGTTCTTATTGAGACTGAGTCTAAAAGTTGTCCTCACTTCAAATCTCTCATTGTTCTCTGTGGGAGTAAGGCCGCAGGGTGCCCTTAGCAAAGATGGCCACTTTCAATCGATGTGTATCCACCAATCCCCTCCCCTGCCCCATGCAACCTAGAAGCAAAAAAACTTACTGGGAGGAGTAAATTAATGGAGGTGATGCCCATTTTTGGAAAGGGCAGCCTGAGGGCTAAGTTCGATTGAGGATAATGGAAGCTGGCAGCCATTTTGAAAGAGAGGACAGTTCTTCATGAGTTTCTCAGAAGAACCATATTATTCTTCAGCTTCTGCTGAAGAAGAATTGTAGGTATGAACAATAACGGGAAGAATTACCTTTCATGCTAAATATTTAGGTAAAAATCTACCCATTGTACTAGGTTCACTCAAGATTCAACTCTGCCAATTTTTGTGTGGATAGATAATGCCTGAGCTAAGATCATGTTGGAGGAGGGTGGGAATTTTACGCCAATTGCTAAATTTAAGGATCTGATTTAAAATTAATTTATAAATTAACAAATTTACTTTTAAATGGTCAAAAAATCCACTCAACAGTCAAGAAATATGTGCTGTAATTTTGGCGAGGATACAGCTGAGGAAACTAGTCTTTCATTAATGACTTGGATAATCGAGTGGATAATATATTTATAAAATTTGCAGATGACACCAAGCTGGAAGGCGATGCAAGCACTGAATATCATTTGGAAAAGCTGACTAGGTGGTAATACTGAGAAAAAGGGCCTGCGGGTTATACTGAATCACACGTTGAATATGAGCCAACAATGTGATGCAGTTGTCGAAAAGATTAATATCATTCTGGGAGTATTAACTGAAGTGTCATATGTAAGACATGGGAGGTAACTGTCCTGTTCTACTTGGCACTGATGGGGAATCAGCTGGAGTATTGTATCCAGTTTTGGGCATCACACTTTAAGAAAGGTGTGGGCTAAATAGAGAGAGTCCACAGGAGTGCAACCAAAATGATCAAAGTTTTAGAAAACTTGTCTTATGAGAAATGGTTAAAAAAAATAGACGTTTCCTTTAGAGAAAAGAAGACTGAGAGAGGCCTGATAACAGATAACACTAATGAAAGTGATCAGTTAAGGTGAGTTAAACTATTTCCTCATGTTTATTCCCCCGTTCCCCCATACTGTTCCTCACACCTTCCTGTCAAAACTGCTGCAAATGGACCATTTTGATTACCACTACAAAAAGTTTTTCTCTCTCCTGCTGGTAATAGCTCACCTTAACTGATCACTCTTGTTACAGTGTGTATGGTAACACCCATTGTTTCATTTTCTCTGTATATATCTAAATCTATCTATCTATCTATATCTCTTTCGTCTGTATTTTCCACTGCATGCATCCAGTGAAGTGGGCTGTAGCCCACAAAAGCTTATGCCCAAATAAATGGGTTAATGTCTAAGGTGCCACAAATATTCCCATTCTTTTTGATGTAAAGGAGTATCACACCCATAGTTTTAAACCTATTTTGCATTCACTTTGCACAGGTGTATACAACTGTACAGAATGCAGGGTAATGGAGAATCAGGCGTTGGGTATTTAAATTTGTCTTGACCCTTAACACTGCCTTTGGGCAGTCCACAAGTTAAATGAATGCTTAGGAGAATGTACTGAGAATATACGTTATCTCCTGAAGGTTAATGTACTTAGGCTGTTTTCATGTAACATAGTAAATATAGATATAAATAATCCATTATAATTTTGTGACTATTAGCCTTTATTAGGTAAATGTGTGTATAACAAAGTAAGCAAATGTTCTTAACACAACCAGAAATGGAATTTTCAACAAACACAAAGGATTTTCATCCCAATAGAGTTAATGGATGTAGCCATATATCACATGTGCCTAATATACTTATTCCAAAAGAATAAGATTAACATGATTTTGTGATATGATTTTTTTAAATTTTAAGGCATGCCAAAACAGTACCAAAATACTATCTTAAAATAACATGGTTTTAGATTCTGAAAACTCTTCTTGGTACAACACTGCACTAAATACACAGACAAAACCTAAAGTTATTAGATGTTAATTAATTAAAATCCATATTTTATCACTGATGCACAAAAATAAAAATCATGACGACCTTATTGTTCAAGTATGAAAATATTTTCCCATTTTTAAAAGGTAATTTACATAGACTAGGAATGAGTACAAGGTGATTTAAATATAGAAGTCAGATTTTAAATTCATTAATCTATTGTACTGGTATAGGTAATCACTATCCTATTCTAAGAAATATTGCTAGGATTCAGAATTTACACTCATGCTAATCCCACCTGCTTGCTATATATTAGTGGCACCTTACATCTATTGCAAATCACCAGTTAAGATGCTTACCCTTTCATCAATGTGGGAGAAGAGCTGGAACATGCAGAAAAACTATGTATTTAGACATCATTATTACGTTAGCCAGTTTGGAACTGCTAGTAAGTTTTAAAATAAAAGTTAAGGGTAACACAGGATTTCAGGTAATGCAAACTTGAAGAACGGAGGACAAATGTTAATGTTTGTGAAGACTGTGGAATAACAAAAATGGCCAGAGCCAGGCTTAGTGTGGCCAGGTCTAGTGAACCAGCTAAAGTTTCAATTTATCAGCTAAATACTGTACTAGTGTAGCTACTTGTTTGCCATACCGCAATGTCTTTCCTGAAATACTGGATCCTTGAGGCATAACTTCCAGAAAAGACTGTGAGGAAAATGGTAAGTAAACCTGAGGGTATTAAAATGTACATCCTTTTAAGAGCTCCATGAGATACCTGCTTCTCCAGCTCATGGTGCATTCCAAACATCTCTGGCAATATGCCCCGTCCTGAAATCTAGTACCCTGCTGTACCAGGTTTCACAGATTAGAAGGCCAGAAAGGACCATTATGATCATTTAGGAGTTCTCAGTCTTTTTCTCTCTGAGGGTCTCCCCAGCATGCTACAAAAACTCCACAGTCCACCTGTGCCACAACAGCTGTTTTTCTGCATATAAAAGCCAGGGCTGACATTAGGGGGTATCAAGTAGGGCAACTGCCTGAGGCCACACACCACAGCGGACCCCATGAAGCTAAGTTGCTCGGGCTTCGCTTCAGCCCTGGGTGGTGAGTCTTAGGGCCCTGGGCTTCAGCCCTGCACAGCACAGCTTCAACTTTCTGTCCTGGGCCCTAGTGAGTCTAATGCTGGCCCTGCTTGGCAGATGCCCAGAAACCTGCTCTTGGCCCCACATGGGGCCCTGGCTGGACCCCTGGTTGAGAACTGCTGATCTAGTCTTACCTCCTGCATAACATAGGCCAAAGAACCTCTGCCTTGAGCTGCTCTTAAGCTAAGAAATCCAACCATTGCATTTTTTTCCTGAAGCAGGTAAATTCATACTAGAAATCTATACTAAAGTCACCAAGATCATCTTAAAAAGGTTCAAGAGGGTGGGGCAATCACCTGAATCCCTAAATACCTTTTTTTTTCACATTTTTTCTATTTGTAAAAGTTTTTCTATAACCTATTCCTCTAAATCCCCTATCACCTGAAGCTGAGCCAACTCAGTTATTCACAGCCAGTTTCCATGGAGGACTGAATAAATGAATGAATAAAGGACTATGAAGTAAGGATTGTACAGTTCCTGACGTACTGAACTAAATCTATCTATACACCAAATGTGGGTCAAACTGCCCAAACTACTTTCTAAATCATTTCTGTAAAACCTTTTCTCCCTTTTTTCCATTTTTTTTTATTGGGGGGGTGTTTTGTTTTTTGGCTCCCCCAATAGAAACATGTAACGGTCCATTAGGTGCAACTCAGGTGACAATGTACCTTCAGAGAAATAGCATCTATGTCATTTACCCAATGTGTTCAACACCTCTGAGACATGAATACTAACACAATGCATCAGGATAAGCTTTCCTGATCCTACCATGTTAAAACGTTATGCCACAGACCAGGAAAAAAAACAAAACAGCTTGAAAAAAAAGCTGCCTAAAAGTGCACTTTTTTTTTTTACTTTGTTTCAAAAAGAAGAAACCCAGCAAAGGTGGAGAAACGCTGATGATCTCCATGGAGTGCTCCGTTCCCCATTCGCAGCCAAACTTCATCTCCCTTGGCAAGTTTTAGCACTGCACTGTTTCCTGATGTGTCAGCTTTTCCTTTTGATTCATAGCTAAAAATGAATATTTTACAAAGAGTTAAGCTTTTCTTTTGTCAACAATGGTCAAGTAAGTCACCTAAAAGAAAATGCTAAGCCTAAAAAACACATTGTTTTGCTCAGTGTATTATGTTTTAAATTGTAAATCAAGGCAGGGTTGACAGGCAGGTGTTGAGTCAGACAGAAGACGTTTATTCAATTGTCTCCCAGTTGGCTATGTAAATTAGGCACTGTAGGCCAATGTCATGAAAGCCAAATCTAAACACAGAGTAAACAGGGAAAAGGGGAGGTACTAGCATTTGTCTTGGGGGGCAGGGGGAGAAATGAACCTTGAAGAATATAAATAGAATGCAGTGTGACATTTTGGCACCCATTCACTAAGGAAAGCCTGGAAAGAGAAGAGAAGGTTCATGAGTGCTTGGATCCTGGTTTGACTGAAAACCAGCTAGTTCTGCAAAAGACTAATCCAGGAGTAGGCAACCTATGGCACGCGTGCCAAAGGCAGCACACAAACTGATTTTCAGTGGCACTCACACTGCCAGGGTCCTGGCCACCGGTCCATGGGGCTCTGCATTTTAATTTAATTTTAAATGAAGCCTCTCAAACATATTAAAAACCTTATTTACTTTACATACAACAATAGTTTAGTTATGTATTATAGACTTATAGAAAGAGATCTAAAAACATTCAAATGTATTACTGGCACGCGAAACCTTAAATTAGAGTGAATAAACGAAGACGAGGCACACCACTTCTGAAAGGTTGCCAACCCCTGGACTAATCCTTGGAGGAAAATTACTTCATTACATTGGACAGATAGCTAGTGGTAAGTGGAGACCCAGGTTTACATTTTATGTTTTTTTTTTATAGGTAACCATCTCTGTTTGTATTATCTTCACTCACTCTCTGTTAAATCTTAGCCTTTGATAATAAACTTATGACAATAAATAATTTATTGCTTTCACTATAAGTATGTCTCAGCGCTGTTATGTTATACTGAAGCAGATCCTCAGTTGAATTAAACTGGTGGGTGCACTGTTCCTTTGGGGACAGCTTACCTGGTAATTTCTGTGAATGTCCTATGGTTAAAGGGGTGGCTACAAGGGAAAGAGGGCTCAGGGATTGAGGTGCACTTATTGTTAACCTGCAAGACAATGTAAGGGCTGGCAGAGCCCCAAGGAGATTGTTTGGGTGGCTAACAATCCGGCAGTGTCTGGGAGCTGACATTCAGTTCAGCACAAGAAAATCTTCTTCTAACTGGAGGCAGAGGGGTAATAAGGTGACTCACAACCCTGGGTACGCTTGGGAAGCATCACAAATGGATCCCCAGATTTCTCACATATCCAGGGCCGGCGCTACCATTTAGGCAGCCTAAGCAATCGCCTACGGCGCCAGTATTATTGAGGGGGCGGCTTTTGCCGGGGGGGGCGGCAGGCGGCTCCAGTTGACCTGCCGCTGGCATGCCTGCGGAGGATCCGCTGGTCCGCGGCTCTGGTGGAGCTGCAGCAGTCAGGCCTGCGGACAGTCGGCTGCTCCCGCGGCTCCGGTGGAACTGCTGCAGTCAGGCCTGCGGACAGTCGGCTGCTCCCGCGGCTCCGGTGGAACTGCTGCAGTCAGGCCTGCGGACGGTCGGCTGCTGGCGCAGCTCCTGTGGACCGCCTGCAGGCATGCCTGCGGCAGCTCCACCACACCCACGGACCAATGGACCCTCTGCAGGAATGACTGCGGCAGCTCCACCGGAGCTGTGGGATCAGCGCAGGGGGCGGCGAAATGGCCGTGCGCCTAGGGAGCGAGAAACCCTAGCGCCAGTCCTGCACATATCCAGCTATCTACAAATTCTGAACCATATGATGAACAAGTGACTGAGCTCAAAGTCTGTTCTTTTGGATTTAGCCAAGGGCTTACGATTCCCAGTCGCATGAGTCAAATAAAAACTTCAAAATCTGATTAGTTGAGATAAATGCTCTGCAATGTGTGACAGGACACGATTAACAGCATCCTGGTCACTGAGGTTGGTGCAGAGTCAATTAATCAGTTTCTGCTGAGGATTACTGACCCTGGGGTGGCAATTGTCAGGTTAATGAGGCAACTGACTCAGTAATTGGGAGGATATAAGAGGAGGAAGCTCAGAGGGTGAGGCTGGGCTAAGGAGAAAAAGCTGCATGGAAGTCTCCTCCTGCTATAAGTCTGCAATATGCTCTGTTATACTTTGCAAGGGAAGAACAAATACACAGATGCTGAAAGGGTAACAAGCTGGTGTGTGTCTGTGGTTAAGAGCCCAAGAAAGAGGCCAGGCAATGTGGCACACCAGGTAGTGACCGAGCCACCCTGTGACACAATGACATCATGTGCAGCACTTAGCCTTCTTACTAATCCATAGCACTGTAGCTGAAACTTCATCTCTCTTTAGTGTGACTTGCTTTATTGTAACATTCAGTAAGGCTGTCATTTAGATGGGCTGTGCTATACATGCATCAGACTCAACTGGTGATGAATATTGTTATTTTTATCTGTTACCATTAGATCAAAATCCCAGATCAAAACTGTGACCATTTGGAGAATCTATGTACAATGTATAAATTCTGGCTGTGGAATTCACCATTTGCAGATAGGGACTGTAGCAGTCTCTGCCAGACCAGGGACAACAGTCAGACATTAAATCTTCGTGGTTGCCTATTCTGGTGGAAATGCCTTGAACAAAGGGCTTGGCTGAAGCAGGAAAGTACCCCTCAGCAGAATAAAGAAACCAGGTGTTTGTAGGTGACATATAAACATGAGGCCTCAGAGAGACATATAGAAAGCTTGGGGCAGGAGAGAGGAGCATGCTTTTGTACCTGGAGTATGCTGTTTAAATAAGAGACCAGCCAAAGTGAGAGAAAACTAACTGACCCATATTGAGGAAAAGGATCCTGAAGAGAATCCGTGAGCTTCTGAAGGAGGATCCTAGTACAGCAAAGGACTCCACTAAGGCCAAAGAATTCTCCACAATTGGTGAGGCCTCCCCTGAGGCAGGGAGATGAGTACAGATGTGCTTGCTTCCCCTATCCTGCATACTGCTAAGTAAAGAGTATTGGTGTTTAGAATCCTGTGTGAAGTCTGCGTGTGTGTGTTTGCTTTTGCTATGGTGTGCCCCTGAAGAGTTAAACTGTAAACCCAAAGCACCCACATGGCTGCCCTTCTGAAAGTGGGTGTGCTACATGAAGCCTGAAGGGTCACCACTGATCCCAAGAGTTAGGCAGTTGGACTTTGGGGATTCTGCTCTCAGAGGGGGTGCTAAACAGAGGAACTGCACCCCAAGAATTCGCCTAGACTCCCCCAGGAAGGGGCACTGCCTGGACTCTGTTCAGACTCAAGAGGCTTAAAGTACTAGGGGCCCAGTGAGGCGGATTCCAAACAACAGCCTGGGGAGTGTCCAGCCAAAGAGGAACTCTACCAGGGCTCTGTGTATGTGACAAAATCACTAGCCCCTTCCCCAATGGTGGGGAAATTCTAACCAAGGCTGAATTTTAGTCTCAGGCACATCTCTAGTAATGACACACAACTAGGAATCTAGGAAGGCAAACGTTCCACAGGCAGTTTCTTTCTGATGTGTTTCATACTACCACATTCCCTCCAAAATGTGTAGTAAGAACCAACATCCATGCAAATCTGTCTAGCATGGTGAAGAGCACACATCTCTCAACTTACCTATATAAACTGAAAACTGTATTTCCATTGTGCATGAGGTACACGTACACTTCCTCCACATCCTCATGTTTCATCATGCTGAAGGTGAAGAAATACACCCCTGAAAAAGATATCATGAGCAATATGCATGTGTGTTTTACATAGGTAGGTGCTAGGGTACATTCCGCAGACGGGTTTGTTGGTTAAAAACAGGAGGAGATTTTGCCAGACCCAGGCCTCAGTGAAGTCACTGGGAGTTTTCCCTTTGACTTTAGCCAGACCTAGATTTGATTCAGTCACCTGATTCTCCACTGAGCACAGGGGATCACTGACGTCAAGTTCCAAATAAATATATTTACTTAAAAATGGCAAAGCCTTCCCTCCCAGACTGAGAAGGAAATGACTAAAACATCCAGTCCAATGACCTCCCCCATTCCCTTCTCTTTCCTGCTTCCTTGCTCCTATCAACTCATTGCTTTCCCCTCTTAACACAGTCTCCACAACATATATTTTAAAAAATGTAGACACACATGACACATGGCACTAATCACCCTGATCACTTTGTTTGTATATTGTGTCCCTTTCGCTCACCCTTTGTCTTCTTTAGATGTTAGCTCTTCAGGGCCAGGATTGTATCTTTTGCTGTATTGGAAAGTATCTAGCTACATTGTGAGTGCTATTTTGATATAAATAACAAAACACAATAATAAACGACAGGGCCTGGAAAATAAAGTACTGTACTTTAGAGACTATGGTCCCAATCCTGCTGTGAGTTCTGTCTGGGCAGAGCTCTCAGCCTGGGCAGAGATTGCTGCAGAATCCTGGGCCTGACATGGAAAAGTTAGCCATGATTTCCATGTGTCAGTGTGGGTGGTAAATTCCATGTGTATACTGTCCTGCAGAGTGAATTTTGTTTTCACTCATCAATCTGAAGGAAGTGGCAAAATGACCCAAAGTAATTTCAAATTCTTCATCATACCTTCGTTAGAAATAATTCCTGACTCACAATCATCAGTTAATATTCATTCCCATATTCTTGCGATTTGCACATGTGATTTCCTTCCACTCGCAAGGGAGGCAGGTATCTACAGGAACCCACTATGACTGACATCACTGTATGGTTGTAGATAAGAAGTTCAGGATTAAGGATCTGATCCTGCAAACACTTAAGTTGGTGCATAACTTCGCTCACATGACTAGCTCCATTAACCTCTAGGGGACACTGTTATGAGTAAAGTTACACATGTGCGTAAGCGTCTGTAGGATCAGAGCGAAAACAGGTCCAGAGGGCTGGATTCTCATGTACGTTACAGCCACTTTTTGCAGCTCTGGCTGTGTAAAGGAGTTTACAATGAGTGGAAATGTGATTTGTGCCCACTTTAAAGTATAGTTAAAGCAGTACAGCTTGTGTATGTAGACCAGGCTACAGTGCAAATGAGAACCAGGCACAGAGAGCAAATTATGTGCTTATTCTTAAAAATCGTCCCTCTAGAGCAGGGGTGTCGCACCTTCCCAGGACAGTGTGCTAGAATTTGCACTGTCACCTCCCATGCTCTACTTGTTCTGTAGATAAAAGGACATCTCCAGTCTCTACGGCGATAAATTTTCCCCCGTGTATAAACTCCAAAGTCATGTTTTAAAAACTCACCTCAAAGATTTGAACCACAATGAAGACAGATAACAGTTGCTTCTATTTGAAAAATTACTACTTAAAGTTCCCTCAGCTTTGTCTTGAACTCCTAACTTCCCCAAACTGAGGCAAAGCCAAGAGTACTTGAAGTTAAATTCTAGTCCTAGTGAAGTCAATAGCTAAACTTCCTTTAATTTTAATGGGACCAGATCTTTCTTTTAATCAACATCTGACTGACACTTTTTCAGACAGAAATTTACACTACTTTGCTTTATAAATACTCACCATTCACTGGGGCACCAAATCTACCAGTCATAACATCAAAGAAGTTTCCAACATTGGTTTCAACACTACTGAAGATTATCCCACTGTTCTGATTGCTGAAATGGGTTGCCATAGAAGCCATGAATGCAATCTATAAAAATATACGTCTGATTTAACTAGTGGTTAATGAGCAGGAAAAGGATGAATATAAAAACACGATCTACAGGCTTTTTTCTGACATGTGCAGTATATTTATTTTCCTCACAGAGATGTTCTTTTAGGGTCTAATCCAACTGCCGTTAAACCCCAGTAACAAAACTCCTATTGAATCAAATTGCAGGAGGACTAGGCTCCTTAACTTCAATGGAACTATTCATGTGTGTGTATATAAAGTTAAGCACACCATATGGGTAAATGTTTGCAGGTTAAGGCCTTAGTTTTCGATTTCACTTTTACTTTAAAAGCTTAGAGTGATATGATAGAAAAGTTATAACGTAATATATGGTATTTTAGCATAAACATGATAACATTGGCTTGCATAGGTTCCTCAAATCCATTTAATTCAGGTACTGCTTTTAACTCAACGTTAGCTGTAAATAAGGCTCAGTAAACCCCATACATATTATTGTGTTTTTCCAGCTACCAATCAGAAATGACTTAAGCAATTCTGAGGCCATGTGATTAGGGCCTTTCAAGCTGTACTGTCCAAGGTTCAACATTCTTCATCCTCTGCCACCTGCTCCAGCTTCATTTGCCATGCTAGCTCAGGCTGCCTGGATGAACATCATGGGATGAAACTAAGAAAAGGGGAAATTTAGATTGAGAAACTTCTTGACAGAGAGATATATTAGGCTGTGGAAGAATGTTTTAAGGGAAGTGGTGGATGTCCCCTCATTTGGGACATTTCAAACTACGCTGGACAAGATACTAGAAAATGACTATTTTGCCTAGGCAGGGAAATGTGCCCTCTCTTAGTTTCTGTGATCTCAAGGCAGCTTGGGACAGCGGACAGGGCATAGGACTGAGGGTCAGGAGACGTGGGTCCTAGAAGGCCACAAACTTGCTAGGCAAAACACTTAACTTCTGTGAAGTGCTTTGAGACATATAGATAAGCGCTAAGTATTTATTATTAGCATTAAGTCTCATAGGAAAGGCTGTTTTCATGAGAACCAGAAAAAAGAACCCTTCAGAATCAAAGAATCAAAATCACAGGAGTAGGTTCAGATCCAGTGACTGAAATCCTAAGCCCACACCAGAAATTCAAAGAAGTTCAGTTTGAGCTGAATTCCCTTTTCCCACATGCATTTGATAGATGGGAAAGCTGGTAAAAGTGAACTCAGCTAAGTTAATGTGTTGATGTGAAGTAGTTACAGAGTGATATTTTATGCAATGGATTAATTTTTGTCCAAATGCCATTTGAAATTCTAATCAACTCTAATCTGTTCTCCTGGAGCTAACCAGAAAAGTAAAGAATAATGCCTTTCATCCACCTTGTCTCGTTTCAATATAGCAGATCAGAAATAGATTCATTCTCTTTTTAAATAGTCCTGGTTTTAAAAGCTTTATACATGGGAACATTTTCCCCTTCTCTCCCTACCCCTCCAACATTCCGAAGCATAATCTAGTTTTAGAAACTATAGGCTATATTGGGCTGATGCTTTTTAAGCAAAACAATTTGTTACAAGCAATGGGGAAATTCTACTTAAAAACTGATGGCATGATATTCAGTTATTCAGCAATGTTTTCAATTACCACCAGAACATATATATTGGTAACAGTTCTGATAGCTAACTTCAAAGTTAGAAAATTACCCAGAAGGAAAATAATTGTAAGAAGGATGTTTTTCAAATCATTCTACCATAAAATTCCTCCCAGCTAATGATCTTTATAAGCATTCTCCAGCTATTTTGCTGTATTATAAATGCCAATTAGTTTTGGAAACATTTTCAAGCTGCATTTTATTCAGTATAAGAACTCTATTTTGATGCAACATTATGACTGAGAATTTAATTACAGGAAATTAAAAAGTTATTGCCACCACACTGCACATATGTAGCAATTTGTACTGGTGTATTTGCTGTTCATTTTCATTTCTTTTATGCATATGCAAAAACGTAACTGAGTTATGGTTGTGGTGGAACCATAACTTTGAATTAAAGATGGGACCAGATTACAAAATTTGGGTCTGTAAACTCAAACTACTTTTCCTCCCCCAGAAGTTAAGGAATGTTTGCGTCTAGGTTCCTTTTGTATATTCTACTTAGTCCCTTCAGTGGTGCACCAGGCTGGTGCTGGCCACGCTGCAGGAAACAGTGCTGGTGATACTGGATCTTATAGATGATGGATGCCCTTAAGGCACTTGGGCCCAGATTTTTAAAGGAATTTTGGCATTGGTCCTCTGAGCACTGCAAGGCTGAGGTGATTTAGACGGCTATGTCCAATTTTCAAAAATGACTTAATTACTTATGCCCCCAAGGCCCATTGACTTTCAGCAAGACTTAGGGCTTGTTTAGATGGTCAGTTAGTGTGCAGCAAGCTGAGGTGTAAATCTACAGTGACTAGCATGCCATCCACTATGTGTGTGGACTCTGCTACTGCACTCTAAAAGTTTCCTAGTGCATTTTGATCTACTCCAGGAGTAGATCAGCATGCCTAAAGAACTTTTAGTGTGCAGCAGCAGAGTCCACACAGTTAGTGCAGGGCATGGTGGTCCATTGTTTACCCCTCAACTTGTCACGTACCACTTCTTCATATACACAAGCCCTCAAGTTCCTAACAGGGGTGGCTCTAGACATTTCGTCGCCCAAAGCAGGGCGGCATGCTGCGGGGGGGCTCTGCCGGTCGCCGGGAGGGCAGCAGGTGGCTCTGATGGACCTACCACAGGCGTGCCTGCGGAGGGTCCACTGGTTCCGCGGTCCACTGGTCCCGTGGCTTTGGTGGACCTCCCGCGGGCATGCCTGTGGGAGGTCCACTGGAGCCACGGGACCAGCAGACCCTTTGCAGGCATGCCTGTGGGAGGTCCACCGGAGCCGTGGGACCAGCAGACCCTCTGCAGGCATGCCTGCGGGAGGTCCACCAGTGCCATCTACCGCCCTCCCGGCAGCCGGCAAAGCACCCCGCGTGGCATGCCGCCCTAAGCACGCGCTTGGCGTGTTGGGGCCTGGAGCCGCCCCTGGCTCCTAAGGCACTTTTGAAAATTAACTTAGCACTCTAAGGGTATGGCAGCACTGGAAACTTCAAAGCACTGTCGCGGGAACACTCCCTAGGCAGTGCTTTGAAGTGCGAACGTGGTCCCAACGCTCCTGATAATCCACCTCCACCAGGGAGTGCGGCTCCCAGCGCTCGGAGCTTGTTTACACTAGCGCTTTAAAGCGCTCAGACTTGCTGTGCTCAGGGGGTTGATTTTTCACCCCTCTGAGCCAGCAAGTTACAGCGCTATGAAATGTAAGTGTAGACAAGCCCTAAGTCACGTAGGGCCAAATTTTAGGACTATTTAGGTGCCTAAAGATGCCAATAGGTGCTTAGTGGGATTTTCAGAAATGCCTAGATGCTTTTGATAATCCCATTAGAATCATAACTGCATCTTTAGGCCTTTAAATATCTGTCCCTTATGCCTTGAAACACTGACTGGAGTAGCCACCTAAATAACTGTAAAAGTCTGGACCCTGGTGCCTCTTGTTTTGGTTGTTTTTTTTTAACATGAACCAGAAAGTGCACCAATATGTATTTGTTGCATGTTAATAAAAATGTGATTGTGTCATTTACTGTTCTTTTAGCATGTGCAGATTACCTGAAAACTGGCAATAAACAGGTATTCCAGTTGGAGGGGTTTATCCTCTGTCCAAAATGCATATCTCTGTTTGATTTTTACAATAAAGATAGATCATGACCTGGCAACACTTTTTCAGGATGACTCTGGCAATACTTGCAGGACAGGTTTCTCAATAATGACAAATAGAGTGTATATCACACCATACTTCTTGTTGTTCAGTTACAAGTGGGCTTGATCTATAACTGTATTGTGGTCATTGGGTACTGTCTTTGAGAGGGGAATGAAAGCTATACTGTAAAACACATGCTAAAGACTTTGTACCTGAAGCTCCGGTGGAATCCCAGGGTAACCCTTCTCTCCTTTTGGTCCGTGGTGACCACGGTCTCCCCTTGGTCCCAGATCCCCTTTGTCTCCTTTGTCACCTTTGGCTCCTTCATTGCCAGGTGCTCCATTATTTCCATTGTTCCCATGATTTCCTTTAAACAATCAAAGCTTTCTGGTCAGTTCAAATAATCTCTCTGTCTCACAAATCATATCTGTGACAAGGTGCTTCCCTTCCCACCCCAGCTCTATAACAAAACCTCTTTTCAGCATAATAAGTTTAGATACCACGTTTAGATACCAAGGAATAAAAAATGGCTATGGGGCTAACCTGGTGGATATAAGAGATTTTAGGATTTTGGGGGAGGACTTGAAAAAAGGAAGTGCAAATACCTTTAAGGAATAAGGATCCTGTGACCTAGGTGCCGGTGTATGAAATGCAGACTTCTCAGGCCGTTGCTTGATTTTAGTGCTAGCTCTTAATAGTAGAGGACCTGGGGACTGCTAGGGAACAGAGTGTTGCAGGGCTTTCAAAAGTAAAGGTGGTTTGGTAGTTAAGTCCACTGAACAGTTTGGATTTGTTTGGATTTTCCCTTTGAATAAAGACTCGCTGTTTGAACGGCTGTGTTCTTCCTCAAAGTAACCCCAAAAAGCAGCTTAATAGCCTTCTAATGCATCTGCACAATTAAAAGTGATTTGGGCAAAGAATTAGATGATCTTCGGGGAGTTTTTCACAGGCCAGCTAATGCAGCCAATTCTGTCTATGTTTCAGTCTATGGTTCACTAGTTAGGTTTGAAAAAGCTGCTTACGTTACTGTAGATAAGTGTAGGAAAAGGCCAAGGATCCAAGATGAAACTCCGCTGATTTAATTTCAAAATGATAACAGTCCCCGTTACATAGACAGTAACTGCTATTTGTAATAATATCCTACACTTCCCAATATTTACTTGAGAAATTGCTAGTTTACTGAGCAACCATCTATGGCAACTGACAAGAAAGCAAGACAAAAGCACCGTATCTGTAGATGAACGCTTTTCACAAAGCAATCACTCTATATCTGACCTCACCGTCCTCATCCTAAAAGGAAACCTGCTCTCACAATTGGGACATGGGCAATCTAACGTAATGGTCAGAGCAGGAGTCAGGCCAGATCACACACCAGGAGGTCAGAGTCCAAGACAGGCCAGAGAGCAAAACCGACAGTCCGGAGGCAGGCAGAGGCAGGTTACCTGGAAGTCAGCGGCAGGCAATGGGAGCAGGTATTGCTGGGGAAGCAGATGTAGGCAGAGGAAACCTAGGTTCATGGAGAACTTCCTGTTCCTATCATTGGCTTAAATAGAATAGCAACAAGAAGAAAGTCAAGGAAAGTGTGGGCCCCTTATTGAATGAGGGAGGCAACCTAGCTTTTTCCACATCCTCTATCACTAATGTACTCAATGCTTTCTTTGTACTTAATGCTTTCTTTGCCTCTGTCTTCATGAACTGGTCAGCTCCCAGACTACTGCACTGGGAAACACAGCATGGGGAGGAGGTGACCAGCCCTCTGTGGAGAAAGAAGTGGTTCAGGACTATTTAGAGAAGCTGGATGAGCACAAGTCCATGGGGCCAGATGTGCTGCATCCAAGGGCCCTAAAGGAGTTGGCAGATGTGATTGCAGAGCCGTTGGCCATTATCTTTGAAAACTCATGGTGATCGAGAGAGGTCCCAGATGACTGGAAAAAGGCTAATGTAGTGCCCATCTTTAAAAAAGGAAAGGAGGAGGATCTGGAGAACTACAGGCCAGTCAGCCTCACCTCAGTCCCTGGAAAAATCATGGAGCAGGTCCTCAAGCAATCAATTCTGAAGCACTTAGAGCAGAGGAAAGTGATCAGGAATAGTCAACATGGATTCACCAATGGCAAGTCATGCCTGATTAACCTAATTGCCTACTATGACAAGACAACTGGCTCTGTAGATGAAGGGAAAGCAGTGGACATGTTATTCCTTGACTTTAGCAAAGCTTTTGATCCAGTCTCCCACAGTATTCTTGCCAGCAAGTTAAAGCAGTATGGATTGGATTAATGGACTATAAGGTGGATAGAAAGCTGGGTAGATCATCAGGCTCAGCGGGTAGTGATCAATGGCTCAATATCTACTTGGCAGCTGGTTTCAAGTGGAGTGCCCCAAGGGTCGGTCCTGAGGCTGATTTTGTTCAATATCTTCAATAATGATCTGGAGGATGGTGTGCACTGCATCCTCAGCAAGTTTGCAGATGACACTAAACTGGAGTGGTAGATATGCTGGAGGGTAGGGATAGGATACAGAGGGGCCTAGACAAATCAGAAGATTGAGCCAAAAGAAATGTGATGAGGTTCAACAAGGACAAGTGCAGAGTCCTGCACTTAGGACAGAAGAATCCCACACACTGTTACAGACTAGGGACCGAATGGCTAGGCAGCAGTTCTGCAGAAAAGGACCTAGGGGTTACAGTGGACGAGAAACTGGGTATGAATCAGTATGCCCTTGTTGCCAAGAAGGCTAACAGCATTTTGGGCTGTATAAGTAGGGGCATTGCCAGCAGATCGAGGGATGTGATCACTCCCCTTCCAACCCTGATAGTCTATGATTCTATGAACCAGTCAAGACCTACATGTGTTCCACTAATCAGATCCCAGGACTGGAGTCCTCTGTCTGAGTTCATCTTCTATTCTGGCACCTGTTAGTACATTGCTGGCTGGCAGGTTGGAACTTACTAGCTTCTGAGAACCCTGTAGACCAGCATTCATGACCCCTGCACACCACCTTCAAATGATGAGCCTGGGAACTTAAATTCATAATTGTGCTAGCTACTAAAAATCATGGGATGAATTTATGGTTTATTATAATAATCTATAACTCATTAAACCACCACCCCTTTTCCCTCTCCTCCTCCTCCTCCCAACCCCAACTACTTAGGCTAAACAATCTGTTCCACCTTGTATTTAGCTGTGACACTCTGAGTCCCTTTCCCAGACCTGAAGAAGAGCTCTGTGTGGCTTTAGTGCTTGTCTCTCACCAACATAAGTTGGTCCTGTAAAAGATATAGCCTCATCCACCTTGTCTCCCTTATAGTCTGGGATGAACACGGCTACAACAACACTGCATGTAGCATTACCCTTTAACATCAGTAAGATACTTATATGGCCCCACTGCTGTAGTACAGAGGTCCCCAAACAATGGGACCCACCCCCTTAGGGGGGAATGGAGGAATGTCCGGGGTGTACGGTAGCTCCCACATCAGCTCCCATGCGGGACAGGGAGGGAGTACCACCCACCCCCTCCCCGTCAAAAGCTCTGCTCTGGTCCCACTCCCAGCCACATCCCTGGCTCCCAGCCTTGCACCGGGCCCTGTCCCCAGCCCCGCCCCAGTCTCCAGCCTTAGCCACTGGCTGCAGCTCTGTTCCCAGACAGGGACTGAGGCTGGGGGTGAGGCCAGGAGCGGAGCTGCACAAGGCCCCGGGCCTGGCTGCTGGACCCCACCACAGCCCAGCTGCAGCTCTGCTCCCACCCTCACCCCCAGCCTCGGCCCTTGACCATGGCCCCACTCCTGGCCCCAAACCCACCCCCAGCTGCAGCCCCAACCTCAGTCCCCTTAACCCTGTCTGTGTCTTCCCAGGCTCTCCCAAGACACAGTCTCACTCCCTGCCCTGGCTGGGAGGTGCAAGACCCTCAAAAGTTTGGAAACCACTGCTGTAGTATCTGAGTGAATCATAATCTTTAGTATAATTATCCTCATGACACCTCTGTGAGGCAGGGAAGTATTAATATCCCCATTCTACATCTGGAGAACTAAAACACAGAATAGCTAAGTGATGTGCCCAAAGGAAGCCTGATGGAACAGAGACTGGAATCTAGTTATTCCAAGTCCCACTATAACACCCAAACAACTGGACTGTCCTTTTCCAATGAATGTAACTAATTTATGCATCTTATAAAAAAATCTCTGTGCTTGTAGTTCTGTGATAACAGTGGATAAGGCTGTGTGAAACACCAGCACAGATACAGTGACTCCAGTTAGGATCACATAGGATGTGTTGTCAGTCAACACCGAGTCTGACCCTATAGAGCAGGGTTGAGCAACCTTTCAGAAGTGCTGTGCCGAGTCTTCATTTATTCCCTCTTATTTAAGGTTTCACGTGCCAGTAATACATTTTAACATTTTTAGAAGGTCTCTTTCTATAAGTCTATAATGTATAACTAAACTATTGTTGTATGTAAAGTAAATAAGGTTTTTAAAATGTTTAAGAAGCTTCATTGAAAATTAAATTAAAATGCAGAGCCCCCCAGACCAGTGGCCAGGACCCGGGCAGTGTGAGTGCCACTGAAAATCAGCTCGCGTGCAGCCTTTGGCATGTGTGGCATAGGTTGCCAATACCCTGCTATAGAGTCTTCTTTTAGTTATATAGGTCCAACCCCCACAGGAGCCAAATAGATTCTGTGCTAATATCATGCAAGGACATTGATCTAGCTGGTGTGATTGTAAATCAGCACTGAAATTGGCCAAGCTATAGTTTCACATTGGACGAGGGCATAAATAGGTCTATATTGCAAAATACAATCCTATGTATTTGCAGTATACTGACTTGGGGTCAGTGGGGCGGGGGAGAGGGGTATAATGCAAAACATTGTACCATCTTCTAAGCTGCCAAATATTTATGACTTTACTTTCCCTAAATACAAAGTTATGTTTTTGTGTGAAAAGCCTCACCATGACAGTTCCCCTATGTCTGTAGAGTTATACAGTATTTATGTAGAGTAAAGGGTTGATGGATGATTCACATAATAAATCTTATTTACAACAGGCTAATGCCAACAAATTTCAAAGTAACATGTTATTTTTTACATTTTTGCCAGCCAAAGCTGCTTATTTAAACACTTTATATAACACACACCTCACCATTACTGGAAACTCCTACCACCAGCATATCAACAGTCTGTTTAAAGAAATATTTAATAGGGATACCAGAACCAGAGTTACTATCAGCAATGTGTAGAAAGAGGCAGAAAGAATGAAAGTAGTGAATGAATAAGTAAAAAGAAAAAAGCCAGGCTGTTGAGGCAAGCTACCCAGACTGTGACACAATCCTATATGTACCACAATTGTGTTATAAATCATCTTAATGAAGATAATTGCTAAAGCAAACCTAAACCCGCTGTCTGATCACCTTTTCACCTTCCATATATCTCCCTCTCTTTTCCTACCCACACACATAAAACACTGGACCAAATTCTGCTCATTACTAGAGTGCTGTGTTTTTCTATGCCCAAGAGAATTCATATGCTGGCTGTCAAACTGGTTTTTATTTGACATAAAAAAAGACAAGAAAGAAAGAACAAAAGTGAGTTTTCCATGGGGGAATAAAGTGTAAGTGTGTCTCCTCTGTAAATGTTTGCAGCACATCTAGGGAAGAAAAGGCTCCTGTCTTGGAAATTTACAAATCATCATTTGCAAAACAAAGAAAACAAAAGCAATATCCATCATAGGGCACATCCCCTTAATTTCAGAGGAAGTGTCACTCAGATAACAAAGAGCAGAATTTGGCCTACGAGCAATAAGAAACACATCACTTTCATTAATGATGGATCCACTAATTTTATTAGCAATTGGTTTTGATTAGATTGGAACATAAAACCTGACTCCAAATCCCCACACAGCTTATGGAAAAGTTTGGATCTGGATCCAAATCCATATCCAAGCTCAGTTGCTTGCTTGGGCCAATCTCTGGTTTTCACACTCACAATCTGCAGTCAGACTGATCAGAAATCCATCTGAGTGACACTTTTACCTGGCATCCCAGCAGGCCCTGGAGGTCCCGGTGGCCCTTGATAGCCTCGAAATCCAAACTCTCCACGGCAGCAACTACTGCAGTCTGGATGTTGAGGTCCACTTGGAGAGGGCTGAGTGCAAAAACATAGGTTTTAAATTAACCATTCATAGAGTGTATTTGCTATACATATATCTGCATCCTGGTAGCAGGGTCTCCACTATAGCCCCCTGCTTGTACATGCTCACAAGCTTTCTGAACATTTCTCCTTTGAGACGGATATCTTCCATGCCTGGTCTCTCTCTAAAGAGGTTGGTTTTGAATTTTTTTCAGTTGTTCTTGAGTTATAACATCATTTTTCTATCAGTTTCCCCACTTGAAAAAATATTCTTAAATAAATAAGATCAAGTAACTAAAAAGTGGTAGAACTTTTAAACTTGGTCTCCAATCATGTATTTTGCTGTATGCAGGCAAACTACAATTCCTGCATGAATACTCAGATTTACGTGGCTCTCGGTGCAGGAATGCTAGCCTGTATGCAAAGAACTGCAGAATCAGGGCCTTAGTCTTCAATGTGGAGAACTGACTTTGCTAAATCTGAAGCAATATGAGGCTGGATTTTCAAAACTGTGTGCATATGTGCAAACTCGAATTCCTGCACGAAAAGTGGATGTGCCTGGATAAATAAGGGGTTGCAAGTATGTGAGTCAGGCATTTCCAAGAGTACGCAGGCTCATCTGAAAATCTAAACCTCAAATGGAAAAACACATTTGGGGCATTTTGTTATACTGTGTGTGTGTGTGTCATGATGGAAATCTTGCACTCATTAGATGAATAACATATTGTGTAATGATGTATCAGTAAAGATATACTTAGCATGAATTATATGCAGCAACATTTATTGTATAAGAAAATTTGATAACACTGTATATTTTTATAGTGCTTTTCATCCCAAAGGAATTCCAGTTTATTTTATGCATACACAAGTGGCTTCACATTCACAGAAGTAGATTTCATAACTGCAAAGAGTTCTCATATAAATATTCATATTGATTCAGTAAAATTACAAAGATTGTGATGAGTTCATTGAAGGTTACCTCCTCCTTTTTCTTTCTGGAAAATAAGACCTAAACCCACAATCTGCAACTTGAAAGAATAGCAGCCTTGGAAAAAAGAAGCCCAAATCCACTAATAATTGGTGGACTTGGCAACCCACTCACGTCAGGTTCTTCAATAAGTGACTTTGAAAATCACATAATTCCCCAACCACCTGCAGAAAAAGCTGGCAATTCCCATTGTCATTTGACACTGATGTTCCAAATAGAGCAAAACTCATTTGTAATCTCAACACACTAACCTCTCTGCTAGTCTATCAGAATTTTTTTTTTAAATAGCTTCAAACAGACTACTCCTATATTGGAAAAATAATGAATGTGCAATGAGGTAACGTAAAGAAATTCCATCCTGTTACTGAAGTGACAAATGACACAAATTTGGTTCAGTTGACTTATGTCACCAGAATCCTTAGTTTTTCCTATATGGCTGGTTGGTTATTAATTCTCTTCTTGTCAATACTTAGATGGGAGAGCGTAAAGAATTTTTTAAAAGGTACTTTAGGAAGTGATTCTTTGGTAGGTGAAACTCTTCTCTCTGACCCAGTTCAGAATCAACCCTTAGCATTGAGCCAGGGGGCAGGCAAGATGCTGTCTGACCCACGAATCTGAAGATCTTCTGACACTAGAAATCATTGAGGATTCTATGGCCTTTTTTATAAGACTAGCTGTGTTAGAGCCAGTATCTGAAATTCAAGTTGAATGACTACAGTCTGTTTACCTAAATTCTCTTCAGTTTCAGCTGGAGATGGTATTTTTCACTTCCTGTCAACAACAGTTATGTGTAAGTGTGCAGTGTTGAACTTCTGCTATGGCCATGCAAGAGGTGGTTCCAGTTCAGTACTGCAAAAGGTGGTTTCTCTATAGATAAATATAACTTCCTGAGCCATTTGGAATTATGGCTGTTTGTTTTCCTGGTTCTAGTCCACAAACCGCTGAGTCATTGGCTAACTCATATCATTTTAATCAATAGGATTAAAATATTCAAAATACCTGAGAAGGACAAGGCAGGGTAGAAAAGAGGATAAAGAGAGCAAGGTTAGAGGAAAAAAAGGGGCTGGTGTGACTAACTTCTGTCACATTTTCAGCACTCCATGAGTGCCTCGTGTCTTAGGACAGAAGTAGAGAGAAGAAGCTGAGAGGAAAGGAATAGAGAGAGAATTGTGGTATACTGAAAACTGTTAAAATGGCAAGCAGTTGCTTTAAATTTGAGATGGGAGTTAGGGGGGTTCCTGATGCTGCTTGCAGCCTCGGGGCTCTGTAGGGAAGTGTGCAATCTGGGCCTAGCTTTAAGAGAGATAGTAGATTGCTGATATCCTCATGCAACATAATTATCTCTCAGAGAATTCAACAGGACATTACATTTAAAGTGGGCCAAACCCTGCTATGCTGACTTAAAAGTTGTCCTGTTGACTTCAGTGGAGTACTTGGGCAAGTTCTGACCTAAGATTTGTCCTATTAGACTTAAAAATCTTTTGACATAGGAATGAAAAATCTGTTAATATTCAAGCCCCCAAAACAAAGAATTTTCAGGTTAGGTTTTCTTAATCTGAGGAAACACAGATCTCTGTGTAAATGAATATGTTTTAAAGTAAAAATCTGGGGATATGAGACAAATGTGAATGATGAATAAAGCTACTTTCTCTAACCCTAGAAATGGGATCTGAAGATTCATTGAGACCCATTTGTCAAAGTCCTTATAAATTCTATTGCATGGCAAACCTGTGGAATTTTTTCCTAAAATTAAATTCAGTAGCTTGTGAAAATCACCTGTCACACAGATTTCCAGGGACAGACAAGAGAATGAAGATATTTGCTAGATCTCTGAACATTATACGCCTGAGTTTTCTTAGATTGACAGCTAGGAAATCTATCAGTTTAGAAGGCAGCTAAATAGTCAATAAAATTCCTCTAATTTAACCTGTGGACCAATTATAACTGGAGATACAGACCTTTTCCCATTTCTTTCTGGCTTTCGTTAAGGTTTTATTTTACTCTATCCAAAACAAGAAGTTAAATAAATACCTGCCACCATGGGTTCTGTTCTGAATAAGAAGGGGGACAAACTGGTGTACCTGGGTGGGGCAGGGACAACTTTCACCTGGCTCCCTCTTGTAGCCAGAGGTGTTTCTGCAGCACCCTCCATCTGTCCCCTCTCTTAAGAGTGCTTTGGGAGCCCCATATAGTCTTTTTCAGGATAATCATCAGCTCTGAAAATGGGTCAGCAGCCCAAAGTAATTCAGGATAGTCGTCAGTGTCCAAAACACAATATCCATCATAGCAACCCCATAGCTTGTACCCAAATCCAATGCTCCTGCCGATTATGGAGCTTTTATTCTTTCCAGCAGAAGCTTAGCCTCCTGGGTCTGCCTTCCTTCCTCTGTCAGCACACGTCCTGTTCTGAGAGGGAAGGTGGCATATATATGCCTCTCCTTCTGAGAGCTCTTCCTGATTGGCAGGAGGGAGGGGAGCCCCGCCACACCCTGTGCAGCAGGGCTCCTGGTGCCAAGCCCTTAAAGTAAGTGTCTTGGGATCTTTCCAATCCACTGCTAATTCCCCAGGACCACCTCCTCTCCTCCGATTTTGGCTGGTTCCTGAGCTGTGTTCATACCCCCATCACTAGGATGGGGTCTTCTGCCCCTTGTTAGGCTTAAAGGGCCAGCACACCCCATTATAAAAGGGCATGGACGTCCTTCCGGCTCCTTCTAGATTCACCTCATCTGGCAAAATAAACTAAATAAATAAACAACCAAAAACACAAGCAAAAAGCCAGTATGTCGAGGTGCACTCCAATTATATCAAGTAGCAACAGAAAGAAGATTGTATCTATATCTGTTCCATACATACTGTCAGCTACAGGGCTTGAGGAAATCATGCTACGCAGCTCGTATGTTATCAGCAGTGTGGAAAATTCGGCATAGGGAGGGGCTTGCCTATTCTCTTTAGCCCCTCTTTGTCACCTCACAAGTTCTTTAGACATCTGGGGGGGTGAATTCTCCTGGCATTGTCATTGAATGAAACAGCTGGACACATAGGGGGCATTCTAGGGGCAAGACATCTGCAATGCATATGCAGCTACAGGGATTCTCAGCTGTTGCAGGTGGCAAAGCAGCTCAAAGGAAAACAGTTGCTGGCTGCTCTGCTTTCTACTGAGGGTCATACTGATCCTTGGAGCAGCCCAAAATTGGGTGAACCCAAAAGCAGCTTGTGCCTCTCCACCTGAGAATGCATAGTCTCTAGGGATGGAAAAGACATGTTAAATCAGCCATTCTATGCTGAATTTCCCCTATTGTACGTTTTCTAGTCTTTGATCTAGTTTTAAGTGAGCCAAGAATTGGGATTGCATCATTGCCCATGAGAGATTATTTTCCAGACACAGGAATGGTGGACGTGAACGACCTGCAGACAAGTCCACTGTGTGCCAATTGGCTGAGTCCCTCTTGCTTAATAATTAGTTCCATTACTGTAAATGTAAAGATCATCTAAATACATGATGCCAAATAATATCCTTGGATATACATGCAGCCCCAATGACGTCAATGGTATTATATGTCAGAGGGCTGAACTGGGCCTTTTTTGTTAAGTATAACAAATTTGTATTAAATTATATATTACTAAAAATAAATTAAAAGTCAATTCTTAAAGCACAGGCCACTAGCTCTTGAGCTAAAGGAGAACCTTCTTTAATTATTAGCAGGATAGGGTCTATGGTATACAGTTGCGTAGTATTCCATCAATAGCAAGAAGTGAAACACACAAACACTAGCTGGCTCATTATAATATACCCCCATTGATTATACTGTTTATGTATGGAAGTTCAATTTAATGTTCTGTAACAAAGGACGTTTATATGCTGTTCTGTATAACCATTTAACTGTAGGAAATGTCGTTACTGTATTTTGAATTTATTGTCATGTTTTGCCATATCTCAATCTCTTTCAGTTCCTTGACCCCATCTCAATTACCTAAAATCAAAACTCATTTCTACTTGTCACGAAACAATTACTATCCATCCCACTTCTGCCTCCTTCTACTTTTGGAAATTCAGAATCCAGCGTTGAGATTGAAAAAAACAATAGTCAACTGAAATGTAAAGACTCAATGATTTGCATTCAGTAGGGGAAATAAAACTTTCATTTTGTTACTGACTATAAAACATAGTAGACCACAAAACCTCCAGCCCAGAGCAGATGTAAAACTTTCCATTTTGTTTACTGCTCAATAAAACTTCATCTTGTCCCCTTTAATGTTTTTCCTTTTTTTAAAAAAAAAAAAATCTGGATTGCAGCATTTTACATATGACCAGGTGAGGTAACTTTCCCTTTGCTCGGAGGTAATGACTAGACTATATAAAATGCTATGTAAAATGCATAAGAGATTCCTAATAAAAAGCAAACTCTACAGTCAATTTAAGAAGCATTAATTCCAGTTCTTTTTTTCCCACTAAAAAGGGCAGCAAATACACAATAGTATGTTATATCATACCTACTTATTTCTCAAATGCAGTATTACTGCCAGGATTTAAAAACAAAACAAAGTCCACCTTAGAGGCTATCCATTGCAAATATTTGCTAGTGCTTTAAATGAATTTTCTCAAGCTCAAAAGGATAATTTTTTTCTATACATACATTTCAAGTAAACTGGGATTTTTTTTCTCCCAGCTGAACAGTATCCTTCAGAATATCATCTGTTAACCAATTTCATAATTTCTCTTCACATGCAAACAATGTCCTAAATAGATTATAAAATCTTAGTCTGCTAGAAAAAATATTCTGCAATAATTGAGAAACAGTATCTCACCATATCTGGTTGCATAGAATCAAAGTTTCACCAGAACAGTGGGCTGCTGGCTGTGTTCTCACTGCCCCCACCCCACTGCTTGCTCTACCGATTCATTAAAAGATTCTGTGAAGCAACCCAGTAGCATACAGACCAATAAGCAGCATTACTAAACCTCTTTACTTAAATGTATCATTTCATAATCTTAGAAAAAATCCGATTTCAAAGTTGTTCTTAGAAGATTAATTCAGAGTACCTGGACTCTGTCTGAGGTAGTCTGTGCTACATCATCTACCTCTGGTCTCTGGGCTTTTTGGTCTGTAGAAGTGCTATTATCATCATCAATAGTCGACTCTATAAGTTGACTCCGCTGTCTCAAAATTTCCCTGCTGCTGGAACCTTTATGGCCAGTCTGGTGGTGACTTTGCAATACTTTGGTCACTGCTTTATTAGATCTTCTGCTCACCTCCATGTATTCATCTTGACACAGGCAAAATGGAATTAAAAACAAAGCCAGCAGATGCCAGGTGATGAAATCCTTCACTCCCATGTTACTCAAAATAACAACTTCTCAAGAGTCCGGAAAATGTCTTTTAGAAGGAGAAGCCCGCTTACTGCATCAGTAGTTATGTGGTCCTTTCCACTATTTCCACTGTTAAGCTTGGCACTTAGACCAGTACCAAGTTTTATACGTTTGTCCGCAATAAATAAAACCATGAAAATGCCAAAGTGACAGGATCCTTCATCCAAAATCAGTCATGCCTCCTTAAACAAACCAAGCATTATTCACCACAACGAAAATTGATTTGTATGCTGGAAATGGCCACTACATGTAACGGACTCCTGTGGTTTCTATTTGGGGGCATTTAAAAATGTGACACTCTGGGGGACGGGGATGGGCATGTTTTCATTTAAGTGTGAAGAAATGTGATGGAAAGGGAGAACATGTGGCTAATGGTTTCTATTGCTTGATTAGACATGGACAGGCTATGAATTCACACTCTGAAATATCTTTCGAACACAGTCATCTTCTTTATTTGCCAGGAAACTCACATACATGACTGCGTCAGCTCAGTCAGAAAAACCATCCAAGAGCAATTAGGAAACCAAAGTACAAGAGAGCCTTTTGCACACGATTCAACATGATGACTATTTCTGAATATACTTTTCATTCACTAATAAAAGAAAAAGAAAACGTCCTATGTCAGTTCACCAACAGTGGAAAGCGACTGGGTAAACAAGTCTGCAACACTACATTGAATTCAGGTTCACACCTAGCCCCAATTTTTCAATTTGAACTTCCGACTCAGACAATTTACCCCCTCCTCGAGTTTCCAGTGTTTTTCTAAATGCAATTGCCAAACCAAATTTTACATTTTCACTGCCAAGTAAATATAAATTACCACAAAGCTTGTTTCATATTAAGGAAAGAGAACTAAATTATTATATACACATAATAACCTAATTTTCATTTTTGAAACCTTACACTGGTAGCCTTTAGAACTGTAGAAGTGCAGAAGACAGTCCTGCACATGTTTACATATGAAAAAATTTACACACAGGAGTAATGTCCCTGAGTTCAAGTACATCTCTATCCTGATATAATGCTGTCCTCGGGAGCCAAAACATCTTACTGCATTAGAGGTGAAACTGCATTATATCGAACTTGCATTGATCTGCCGGAGTACGCAGCCCTGCCCGCCCGGAGCACTGCTTTACTGCATTCTATCCAAATTTGTGTTATATCGGGCCGCATTATATCAGGGTAGAGGTGTAGAGTTACTAAAATGCACAAACGCTTGCAGCGTTGGGGCCACATAATCTATGTTATGAGGTAAATCAGACTAGATGATCACAGTGGTCCCTTATGGCCTTAAAAATCTAGGAGGCTATCAACCCAATTGTGTTCCCACTAAAGTCAGAGGAAAAACATCTGCTGGCTCCTATGGAAGCAGAACAGGGCTCACAAACAGCAGGGACTATGGAACAGTGGCTGTGGCTCCATAGCTAAGGTTGTGATAAATTAAATCAAGGATTAAGCCCATCAATATTGTTCAAAAACCTTGCTGACATTGAAAAGGATGAGCAATTTTAATTTACTGAATGGTGATGATATTTGGTTCACATGTAGATGAGGAAATAAACACTGTAAACAAATTATACATTTTTTTCAAATGCAAGGCCAGTTTATTATGCCTTTTTTTCAGGATCCTGGGGCATTTGGTACCTCGGAAGGAGTGGGAAGCAATCCACCATCACTGGGGGGAGGGGCGGGGAGAACAAACATAGCATCTAGATGTTTCTTCTAAAATGATCAGCAGTGAAATGGTTAACAGCGTTGACATCTACATTGTCATCTTTAGGTTTCAGATTTAACACCACACTTTGATGAATGGGCAGCAGTCACTGGTCATTACAAGCCAATACAGCTAAGCCCCACAAATGATGCCACAGCTGCTTGCTATCCTGGAGATACAGTGTAGTGTGGCTGATGTACTGCAAGGTGCAATGCCACATATTATCACTGTGGGACCCCTATGGGGATGGCTGGAGCTGCTCCAGCCCCGAAAAATGCAGTATATCTGCTGCCACTGGGGTCTCCCAGCCCTAAATCACATTCACTGCAATAGGCAGAGGGAGGAGGCAAAGCTTAAGGAATACAGGCTTCTGTGGAACTATTTCACAGCAGGACCAAAGGGGGAGTATGGGGCTATTTCACAGCAGTATCCAACCCCTGGAGTCTTTTCAGCACATATGCTGCAAGTGGCAGAGGGAGGAAATGCACAGTAAGGAATACAGAAGCCCACAGAGGGTGCCACTTTCTTTCCACGTCCCTCCTTACCTCCCACTAAAATATTTCCTTGTGAAATCCCAACCACACTTCTCAGGATCATTGTTCTGCAGACTCAGGAAGAGGGAACTGCATTGATTTTGACTCAGTTAATGAGATTTTTAAGTTGTCTTCAAAACCATAAGGACTGGGAAATTCATTTTATTTAAGTGAAATCTTAGATTCTGGAGCACATTTCTGCAGCATGTTGCAGGTTCATTGATCTCTGAATTACTGAATACGTGATGCCCTGATCATATCAGATGCCTAGGATATGCAATTCATTGCTATCCAACAAAGCACTTGGTAAAGAGAGTGCACTAGTCTGCATTTTATAGCTATTTAAAACATTGTTTTGAAAAACTGCAAATTCAAATATAGGTATTCTGGTTATTTCATTGCAAAGGGATGGAGAAAATAGACTTTATTAGAGGGGAAAGACAAGAAGTCCCAGTCACTCTTCTGGAAATAGAGCTCTAGATTTTGGAAATCATTGCCACCTAATTAGTTTCTTTTTCTTGGAGACAGATTTTCTTGGTAGCAAAGGAGCTTGAAACCCTCGGATTCTACAAACATGGGAATGACTCATAGAAAAATATTAATCCAGCTTGGCACTCAATAATTTGCTTCAGCAAGTGCTGGAGCAGCACGGATGTTTTCAGCTGTCGTTGGTGTTTTCAGGGCTTGCAAGACTCTGTTCCAGGAGCTTCCTGTGGCATTAAAGAGAAAAATGTTTCCAACATGAGTAATGCCCATTCACAGCCTCCATGTCCCAAAGAGAGGATGAATAAAACTAAGATGATTTAGCCTTCACAGCCTCCATCTATTGCTTCACATAAAAGCTGAAACAAGTATGTTCCTTGGCAACACTTTGAAAGAAGAAATATTCCCTTCCCTCTAATAATGTCCACCTACTTCCTGACCATCGTTATTTCAGTGGTTTGGTAGTGCAGACATTTTTTGACCATATAAATGGTTTAGTCTTTTGCACTATGATTTGCAATTTTTAAAGAAAAAACTGGGCACATTTAGTCTTGAGTAAAGGGGGAGACCTGATACGAGTCTTCAAAATGAGTTAAGGGCTGTGTGATCAATTGTTCTCCATGTCCACCAAAGACAACAAGAAGTACTTGGCTTAATTTGCAGCATTTAGGTTAGATATTCTGAAACACTTTCTAATGATCAGGATAGTTAAGTACTGGTACAGGTTACCTTGGGAGGTAGTGGGAACTGCATCATGGAAGGGGTTAAGAACAGATTAAACAAATACCTGGCAGGGATGGTTTAGGTATACTTAGTCCTACCTCAGCATGGATGGACGGACTGGATCAGCATTCTCAAACTGTGGGTCAGGATCCCAAAGTGGGTCACAACCCCCTTTGAATGGGGTCACCAGGGCTGGCTTAGACTTGCTGGGGCCTGGGACTGAAGCCCAAGCCCCACTGCCCAAGGCTGAAGCCAAAGCCCGAGGGATTCAGCCCTGGGTGGCAGGACTCGGGTTGCATGCCTCCTGCCTGGGGCTGAAGCCCTTAAGCTTCAGCTTTGGCCCCCCCCAACCCAGGGCAGTGGGGCTTGGGAGGGCTCAGGCTTCGGTCCCCCCATCCTGTGGTCATGAAGTAATTTGTGTTTTCAGAGGGTGTGGGGGTCGTGGTGCAATGAAGTTTGAGAACCCCTGGACTAGATGATACCTCATGGTATCTTCCAGCCCTACATTTCCATGCTCCTTAAAAATTTCTCTAAGCAGTAAACAGCCTACACTAGGGTTGGCCAACCTGAGTCCTGAGAAGGAGCCAGAATTTACCAACATACATTGCCAAAGAGCCACAGTAATACATCAACTGCTCCCCCATCAGTTCCCCCACTCCCAGCACCTCCCACCCACCGACAGCCCCGCCGCTTACTCGCCCTCCCTCCCTCCCCGCACCTCCTGATCAGCTGTTTTGTGGCATGCAGGAGGCTCTGGGAGAGAGTGGGAGGAGCGAGGGCATGGCAGGCTCAGGGGAGGGGTAGGGAAGCGGTGGAGTGGGGGCAAGGCCTGTAGCAGAGCCAGAGATTGAACCGTGAGCACCCTCCGGTGCATTGGAAAGTTGGTGGCTGTAGCTCCAGCCCAAGTCGGTGTCTATACAAGGAGCCACCTATTAACTTCTGAAGAGCCGCATGTGGCTCTGGAGCCACAGGTTGGCCACCCCTGGCCTACAGTCTATCTTCCATCTGCAGAATGTTTTGGGTAGGAAACAATGTGGGAACTGATTCTCCAGTCTCACCCCCTGAGTAGTCAAATACACCAGTGAAAAGTGGATATCAAGTGAGTGTAAATGATACCACATCAGAATGGCAGCTTTTCGAACTCACGTTGTACTGGCATACATGACTATAAAAGGCTCTAGGCAGTAAAAAAGCAGACCCTTGCAGTCCAGTGATCAGAGAAAGGAGGACACAAAAGGCCCAGTTCTGCTTTTAATTACACAGGTGTGATGTTCATTGTGGGAGTTGTGCTGCTGGAACAGAGAAGAATTTGGTGCTTTATCTGTACTCTTAGCTACATATTTTTATACTCAGTTTTAAACCTACACTGACTTCTGTCTCTGCTTATCTGTAGACGTCCAAACTGTTGCTGTTTATAACTCTGAAGTATATTTGGGGAGGGTGGGGAAGGGACACATTTGATTCCTGATCTTCTAATTTTTCACACTATGCAGCTCCTTGCTCTGCTGACGCTGTTTGATTCCCCCTGTGGCTATGCTTTAGAAGTAGTTATTTATATTAGAATTTGTTGACGTATTGTCTAAAATGAGATGGTTGTGCACAAATTCCATGGTAACCTTTCAAAAGGCAACAAAATAAAAGATTAAAGAAAGAAGTGTTCAGTCATTGGACGTGACATCAGAACAGTCACATTTGAAAATGGCTAGATATTTATATGGATGCTTCACCATGACTTCATTTAAACCCACAGGGACATGTTTCCCATACAGCAGCGGTTCTCAGATTTTGGGATGGCACTGTTCCTTTTTTAAGCCCTATCCTGGCATTCCCGACTTTTTTGGCAAAAGTGGGCATTTGTCCCATTTTCTCATGCCATCAGTTGGCAAGAGCAAATGGAACAAATGTCCTTTTTTGTCAAAAAAGTGGAGTGCGGAGGAAGGTGGGGGGGAAAGGGCATGCCGCAATGACAGCCCCATGCAGGGTGCAGGCCAGGCTCGAGCAACCAGCAACAGGCTTTGGCTGTCAGCCCCAGGTGGCAGCAGCAGCCCAGCAGTAAAGGTGGCAATGGGGCATTAAGTCGGCTGTGAAAAGTGATATTGACAAATATTTTGGATTAGGCTGTAGAATAATCGCAGTTAATTCATGTGATTAATTCAAAAAATTAACTGTGATTAAAAAAATTAAGAGCAATTAATCACAGTTTTAATCGCACTGTTAAACAATAGAATACTAATTAAAATTTATTACATATTTTGGATGTTTTTCTACATTTTCATATATACTGTATTCTGCATTGTAACTGAAATCAAAGTATAAATTATTTTTTATTACAAATATTTGCACTGTAAAAATGATAAACAAAAGAAATAGTATTTTTCAATTCACCTCATACAAGTACTGTGGTGAAATCTCTTTGCTGTGAAAGTGCAACTTACAAATGTAGATTTTTTTTGTTACATAATTGCACTAAAAAACAACACAATATGAAACTTCAGCGCCTACAAGTCCATGCACTCAGTCCTACTTTTTATTCAGCCAATCACTAAGAAAGACAAGTTTGTTTACATTTATGGGAGATAATGCTGCTCACTTCTTAATAACAATGTCACCAGAAAGGGAAAACAGGCGTTCCCATGGCACTGTTGTACCTGGCATCTCAAAATATTTACATGCCAGATAAGCTAAAGATTCATATGTCTCTTCATGCTTCTGCCATTGTTCCAGAGGACATGCTTCCACGCTGATGCACTCATTAAAAAAATAATGCATTAATTAAATTTGTGACTGAACTCCTTGGGGGAGAATTGTATATCCCCTGCTCTGCTTTATCTGCATTTTGTCATAAATTTCATGTTGCAGCAGTCTCTCAAAACTGGGTGATTGGGCAACAAAGTGAAAGATGAAATTCACTGTTGACAAATGCAAAGTAATGCGAATTGGAAAACACAATCCCAATTATACATATAAAATGATGGGGTCTAAATTAGCTGTTACCACTCAAAATAGAGATCTTGGAGTGATTGTGGATAGTTCTCTGAAAACATCTACTCAATGTGCAGCGGCAGTCAAAAAAGCGAACAGAATGTTGGGAATCACTGAGAAAGGGATAGATAAGAAGACAGAAAATATCATATTGCCTCTATCTAAATCCATGGTACACCCACATCTTGAATGATGCATGCAGATGTGGTCGCTACATCTCAAAAAAGATATATTGAAATAGGAAAATTTTCAGAAAAGGGCAACAAAAATGATTAGGGGTATGGAACTGCCATATAAGGATAGATTAATAAAATGTGACTTCTCAGCTCAGAAAAGAGATGACTAAAGGGGGATATAATAAAGGTTTATAAAATCATGACTGGTGTGGAGAAAGTAAATAAGGAAGTGTTATTTATTCCTCATAACAGAAGAACTAGGGGTCACCAAATGAAATTAATAGGCAGCAGATTTAAAAAAAAACAAAAGGAAGTATTTTTTTCATATAATGCATAGTCAACCTGTGAAACTTCTTGTCAGAGGATGTTGTGAAGGTCAAGACTATAGAGTTCAAAAAGAACTAGATAAGTTCATGGAGGATAGGTCCATCAATGGCTATTAGCCAGGATGGACAGGGATGGAGTCCCTAGCCTCTGTTTGCCAGAAGCTGGGAATGGGTGATGGGATGGATCACTTGATAATTACCTGTTCTGTTCATTCCCTCTGGGGAACCTGGCATTGGCCACTGTCAGAAGACAGAATACTGGGCTAGATGGACCTTCGGTCATTCTTATGACCCAGCACATTGTTCATTTTAAGAACACTTTCACTGCAGATTTGACAAAATGCAAATAAGGTACCAATGTGAGATTTCTAAAGATAGCTACAGCACTAGACCCAAGGTTTAAGAATGTGAAGTGCCTTCCAAAATCTGAGCATGATGAGGTATGGAGCATGCTTTCAGAAGTCTTAAAAGAGCAATACTCCAATGTGGTGACTACAGAACCCAAGCCATCAAAAAAGAAAATCAACCTTTTGCTGGTGGCATCTGACTCAAATGATGAAAATGAACATGCATCAGTCCGCACTGCTTTGGATGTTTATCAAGCAGAACCCATCATCAGCATGGACGCATGTCCTCTGGAATGGTGGCTGAAGCATGAAAGGACATATGAATCTTTAGCGCATCTGGCACATAAATATCTTGCAACGCCAGCTAGAGCAGTGCCATGAGAACGCCTGTTCTCACTTTCAGGTGACACTGTAAACAAGAAGCAAGCAGCATCAACTCCTGCAAATGTAAACAAACTTGTTGATCTGAGCGATTGGCTGAATAAATAGGACTTACTGGGTTTGCAGGCTCTAAAATTTTACGTTGCTTTATTTTTTATTGCAGTTTTTTATTTTTACATAATTCTACATTTGTAAGTTCAACTTTCCTGATAAGGAGATTGCACTATAGTACTCATATGAGGTGAATTGAAAAATACTATTTTTATAATGCAAATATTGTAATAAAAAATAAATATAAAGTGAGCACCGTTCACTTTGTATTCTGTGTGGTAATTGAAATCAATATATTTGAAAATGTAGAAAACATCCAAAAATATTTAAATAAATGATATTCTTTTATTAACGGTGCAATCAATTGTGCAATTAATTTTTTTAGTCACTTGACAGCCCTACTTTTCACATTATCACCCTTACTTCTGTGCTGCTGCTGGCTCAGCCCTACCTTGAGAGCTGGGCACCCACCCAGCAACCGCTGCTCTCCACTCTTCCTTCCAAGCTGGGTGGTGATAGATGTACTTGTGCATACACAACTACAGACACAAAGAAGGGGGGCCCGATCAAATAAGTCTGAGAACCACTCATTTACAGTAACGACTAGCTATGATGGGCAAAGAGATCACCAATATCTGGCATTCCCCAAGCAAATTCCTCAACTCCTTCCTGAAGGGACCCAAGCCACAGGTGATGGGAAAAAGCCTAGTTAACACTGACAGCTCAGATTCTGAAATTAGTCTGAATCCCCCAGGAAACCCAGGAACTCTCTGATCTGGTCATTCTAACTCCTTTCTTTGCAAGGTAGTATGCAAATCATCTCATATGTGCAAGATCTAGTCCTAAAAAATCCCCCCCAAAAACAGGTCCCTTCTCTCAACCAGCACTATTTTCAAGGGTCCGTGACAATCAGGCTGGGTAAGACGGTCAACAATCCCAAACAGGATCACCAGATGATTTATCAAAAACACTTTTAGACCTGCAAAAATAGAAATTTCACAGAGTTGTGTGATGGGGCTTATCCCCCACCACTTGCAAGGTAAGGGAAAGGACCCACATAGTCATGCTCTGCACCTGGCGGGGGAGTAACTATTTGCCTTCTGGATAGCTAAGGCAGAGGTACTTTAGATAAGGAGGCTGAGGGAACTGAGTTGTGGAGAGATTGCAGAGGAGATAGGCCTCTCTGCCAGAGCAAAGCCCTGGGCTCAGGCTTAACAGGCCAGATACAATGAGGGAACTATAGTGAAGCCTGAGAGGGGCAGAAGGGCTATTAATTTAAAGCTTGTTTGTGCTACGCTGGAAGGGGCTTAGTCTTGATTCAGCTGAAGGATCAAACCACAGAATACCCTGAGGGGGAGTCGCGGGAAGATGCAAATGGAGAAAGGCCATTGCAGATTCCACGGAGAACCCAGCTGGGTGTACTAGAGTCCAGGACCCTATGCAATGCTGCAGACAGGCACAAAGGGATGTCAGCAAGGTGAGGATATGTTCTTACGAAATGACAGCACTCTGGTACTGGAACAAATAATTCAGTGTACCAAGCTTTTCCACATCAATTATTTACTCTCTGATCTACATCATCTAATAGAAGAGCCAGAGCACACAGCTTTCCAAGAAGCAAGGATGGGGAAAGAACAGCCTAGTGCCAAGGCATGGCATTGATCAACATACTTGTATAAGATATTTTGGTTTGGATTAAACAAGAACTAACCTGAGTGTCTGGCTACAACTTAAGCTACCTTTTCCTAGGTTCTAAAATATTCTGATTTCTTACTTTAAATTTTGCATGTCTCTGGACTTCTGTGTTCTGGCCATGACCAGAAGTGTAACTGTTTGAAATACCACAAGAGAGACTGCCCATGGATTTTGCTGCCCAACTAGAAATAGTGGCCATTTTGTAAGAAATCATGGTCTCCTGAGATTTGCAGCCCAATTTGTGCAAACTCAAGAGGATTGGAGAGTTCAGATGAGATATGAATATTTTTAACTATGAGTCCAAACCAAGCTCCAGGCCAATCAATAATCACTACATTGTGCTCTTTTAGCATGTACCATGAACAAGGTGTAAAGCTCAAATACTCACAAATGGCTTACAGAATCAGGTGCATGCAGATGATGCAGAACAAACTATATAACATTTGTCTACAGAGACTGGTAGCAGAACTGAAAAATAGAATATGGTGACCTGATCTTTGCACAGGGTCCTCATCTACCATAGGGAGAACTAACCTCAATAGCAGCACACGTTCACCTGGCACTGACATGGTTCTTCAGCTCCAGCAAAGGAATCAAGGCATGATGACTAAAAGGAAGTGACATCAAGTCCAAAAGTGATCAAACTCCTCCAAGTATACTCTCCAACGTACCTGGGCATCCCTATGTGAAGCGTGTGGGGCTGATAAGTCATAATTTATGAATACTGAACATGCCCTGGTTTTGGGGATAGTTACATGTGACTATACTGGGTTACTGGAATCTTTATTGTATGCACAGGCTGGTTTAGTTTAATAGCAGGGCTGTTAGGAAACTAGCTGGGATGCAACACAATAGCTTCAGATAAGCAACTTCTTGATAAACATGGTGGGGGTCATTAACAGACAGGGCTTGAGCTATCAGCTGGGAAGATGCTACCTCCAAGCTTCACCCCAAGTTATTGTTTTGTCAAGACTGGAGGTCAAAAGATCAAAGGGACGCTAAACAGTTAAAAACTCTCTCTCAGGTGAGGGAGGAGCAGGGAGGCAATTGCCAGGGAATTTTTCAAGGAGAAAGGACTGACACAGAAATAAACTCTGCTGGAGGTTCTGAAGAAGCTACACCCACCTGGCCCAATACCACAAGGTAAGATAGACATGTATATAAAGCCATTGTTGTTTTAAAATCTTCTCTCTCTTGTATTGTGCTTTGCTCCTGCTGTTAAGATCAAACAGTACTTTGGTTTGATAAAGCTGTCTGGACACAAGTGTTCACCCTGGTCCCAACCTCCAGACGGGAAGTTTTGCAGGTGCTGAGCCCAGTAGGGTTGATACACAGGGCACTCTATCCCGGGACTCAGTATAATAGTGGGAGAATTGCTGGATTCCACCCCAGATGAGTTGAAGTCCTATATGCATAGATTAAAAAGCCAGAAGGAACTATTGTGATAATCTGGCCTGATCTCCTGTATAGCAGAGGCCATAGGCCTAATTCAAGGAAGCCCTAACATCTGAAAGGGTGCACTCAATGAGACCAGAAGAGGGGATGGAAAGGCAGCTAGCTCTGTAACTATGATAGTTTCTATCAGAATAATCCTAAAACTCAGCCCTGTTGTGAATATAAGGCCAAGTGTGCAAAGTCCTATACCCTACACAAGGGTCAAATTAAGATTGTGCATTAAGGACTGGATTTAAAGCAGATACCCACTCTACTCCTCTACATATCAGCCTTGAAATACTGAAAAGCCTGTAGGGATTGGGTTAACATAGGACAGACATGGGCAAACTGGCAGCCCCTGAGCCCCTGGCAGCTAGCCCCCAGCCCTTCCCCTGCTGTTCCCCCTCTCCCACAGCCTCAGCTCACTGTGTCACAGGCAGAATGCTCTGGGCGGTGGGGCTACGAGCTCTTGCTGGGTCTCGCAGCTGCAGATCCGTGGCCTGACCCAGTGCTCTGTACTGTGCAGTGGCATGGCTGGTTCCAACCGGGCGGCACAGCTGCCTGTCCTGGTGCTCTGGGCAACGCAGCTGTAGCAACACCTGCCACCAGTGCTCCAGGCAGGGGAGTTCGGGGTGGTGGTCAGGGGGTGGGGATGTGGCTAGGGGTCGGGGCAGTCAGAGGGCGGGGAACAGGGGGGTTGAATGGGGGCAGAGGTTCCAGGGGGCAGTCAGGAATGAGAGGAGGGGTTGGACAGGGCGGCGGGGGGGAAGTCAGGGGCAGGGGATCCAGGAGCGGTCAGGGGACAGGGAGCGGCGGATAGAGCAGGGGTCCTGGGGAGGCCATCAGGGGGCGAGAAGCAGGAGGGGAGGTCAGACTGGGTCGGGGCCAAGCCACACCTAACTGTTTGGGGTAGCACAGTCTCCCCTAACCAGCCCTCCATACAATTTCAGACACCCGATGTGGCCCTCAGGCCAAAAAGTTTGCCCACCCCTGACATAGGACATAAATTAACCTGAAGCCAAACCTCCACCTCATTTTCAGTGCTCCAGTATAGGACAAGTGATGATTTGTTTACACTGATAATACAACAATACTCTAATCCACATTCACCCACAGTGAAACAAGGCACCAAGATCCCTGCTTTGGATCTGCAAGCTTTGGAAAGTTCATTCCTGTTATACACACCTCCTAACCTCTTATCAAAATTTCCCTAGATCTGAACCTGCTAGCAATGCTCTACACGGTAACCACACTAGCCCCCAGGAGCTCAGAGCCCGGTCCTGGAAAGAGGCAAAAGATTTATCAGAACAATGGGAATCATGCCAGATTCCCACACAGGACATAAACCCACCAATCCTTTAATCTCTTCTGGGTGTAATTATTTCTTCCCTTTCCTCCCCCAAAGTAAAAAGTTACCTACTGTTTCCCCACAGACAGCTGCTTAGCCAACTGAGAGAGAAATGGCATGGGATAGAATTAAGAATGACAGCTGGTGCTGCATGAAATACATTTGCAAGGTACACATTGGCTTTCATTCACTCTTATTGCTTGCCTGTTCTGAGCTAAACACGTTTAACATATATCCTGTAATAATAACTGGTAGCAAACTGTCTGCCTGGAGAGGCAGAGTAATGTCTCCTGCCATGCTGGCAGCCTTTCCTGGGTAATAGTCCTGCAAGCTTGAGCGGATTATAAAAGACAAGGATTAGCTTCCTGCATGGGAAAAATGTGCACGTCTCTTTCTAATTTAGTTTCTGGGTATTCATTTTACAAGGAGAAAGGAAAATGGAGAAAGGAAATCATATTACTGTGGTTTTGCTTTTTATTGGCGGTGGTTGTAAGAGATTTCTGGCTTGACAGCCCTGGCGAATTATGTCCACTATGCAGCCAGGGGACGGCATGGGCAGTAGCAGACAGTGCTTCACCACAATGTCCTGCCAACTATACTTCATTTCTTACTTGAAGACCAACTGTAGGATTAATACACTGTCTACTGCCATTCTCAGTCAATCCTTGCCCTGTCTAGTGAGACTGCTAATAAAGACTCCAGTCATGAGGGGGTCTACTGAGAACAGGGCTGAGAACACAGACCACTAGCTACCAAACAGCCGTCCATTTGTAACAGTTCTTAGTCACTACTGACCTGTACTAATTTGGACTGGCAAAGCAAAGGCTCAATATTCAAGGCTCTGTGTACTTTATAGCAACACAGACCTAAATTTTGTGGCAGCAATCCAAGATTCTTTAGCTGTGTGGTGAAAATTCCCTAAATTCCGCTGCTGCTGTGTCAGGTAATCATTTTAATTGGGTTTTCATTGTATTAAAGATGAAAGAACAATACAATTGAATAGCCCCCATACTATTTATTTTAAAATTAAAGAGTTTATTTCACACTGTCTCTGCACTGAAGTTTTCCATATATCACAGAATGTCTTATTAACATGGTAGACAACTAACCCACCGAGAAGAATAGGGCAGTTCACACCTCTCAGATGTATTGTTTCAGACTCCCTGCAGACTCAGGCAGACAGCAGTGCACATTCAGTTACCTTTGTGATGTTATCTTTATAACTACACAGGCTATAAACATATTTTTAATGAAAACAGATTCTAGAGCTCAATTCAGTGACACAACATGAATTCTGAAATTAAAACTGTGACTGGTGAAATGCAGAATACACAGTGGCCTGCCTAAACTGTATTGCCAATCCCTTGAGTCACCCATGCTGTCTTTGATATTTTAAAAATTAACTTTATAAAAATCTTTATTTTAGAGCCAGGAGAATGAGACTGTAAAAAAACCCGCTGTGAGAATGACAGAGAATGTGTTAAGTGGTGGCAGACATAACCAGCTGGTGGTGAGCTGCATAGATTCAAAGTCTCATGCTACATATACAAGTGCTGCTGTTATTGTTTAACATTGACATTGTGGTAGTGGCTAGAGCAAAACCAGGTTGGGGCCTGTCACACTAGATGCTGTAAAACACATAATAAATGACATTCTCTGCCCCAATAAGCGACCCGCGCTGCTTCCTGTGGCTCCCATTGGCTGGGAACAGTGAACCGCAGCCACTGGGAGCTGCAGGCAGACATGCCTGCGGATGGTCAATGTAAACTGTCCCATGGGCCGCAGGTTGTCCACCACTGGCTTACAATCTAAGACAAGATATACAGGTGAATAAGACAAACAGGTGAGGGTGGCAGTTGCAGAAGAAGGGGGTAACAAAAATAGGAAGTGCACAATTTTCAGCCAGTCAGGAATAGTAATCACATGTATGAAGTTTTTGAATTGTACATTCAGAGTATATATCCTCAAAGTGCGTTATTCTACCAGGACCAAGACTGACTCCAATAGCTGTAAGTTAATTAGTAACAACTAATACCACAGGTAGAGTCAGTTTTTAAGAGTAGCAGGGCTGGCACATCGAATCTGGGTGATGAACTTCACAGGGTTCCCAGTCAGCTGTCAGCACCCCGCTCCCATCCAGCAGCTCACTACTAACGGAGTAGAAGAGACCATGACACCTGAAGTTACATCAGGGAGGGTTTCCTGGGCCTGAGTGGAGAAACACTGAGCTCTGATTGGTGAGGGCTTCCTATTAAAACCCAAAGAGAGGCATCGGAAGTTGTCTGCACAATCTGTCTGCTACATCAGACCCTTCCTTCCAGACCTTGTTCCTGATTCTTCTCCAAATCCGGCTCCAACGGTTGGCTTGACTCTGACTCCGGCTCCAAACCTTGGCTCTACTCCCAACTCGAACTCCTATTCCAACCGCCTACATCTCTGCCCCGACAATCTTTTTTGATCAAAATGCAGATCAGTGGAATGATGCTATCTAATGTATTTATATAATGTCTGTCACACTATTCTGTGTGAACAGGACTTTAAATGAACCAGCCTGGCTGCATTCTTGCCAACTGTATGCATTCTTCCAGTAAAATACCATGCTTCTATAACTGCACTATCAGTTGGGAGTTCACCTTTGTATCTGAATATAAGTGAAAATATTAGGGCTGTCAAGCAATTTTAAAAAAATCAAACAATAATAGAATACCATTTATTTAAATATTTTTGGATGTTTTCTACATTTTCAAATATACTGATTTCAATTACAACACAGAATACAAAGTGTACAGTGCTCACTTTATATTTATTTTTATTACAAATATTTGCACTGTAAAAAACAAAAGAAATAGTATTTTTCAATTCACCTACTACAAGTACTGTAGTGTGACCTCTATCATGAAAATTGAACTTACACCCTACAAGTCCAATCAGTCCTACTTCTTGTTCAGCCAATCATTGAGACAAACAAGTTTGTTTACATTTGCAAGATGCAATGCTGCCTGCTTCTTGTTTACGGCATGTGAAAGTGAGAAAGGGCATTCTCAGGGCCAGTTATAGCTGGCGTTGCAAAATATTTACATGCCAGATTCACTAAAGATTTATATGTTCCTTCATGCTTCAACCACCATTCCAGAGGACATGCGTCCATGCTGATGATGGGTTCTGCACAATGACAATCCAAAGCAGTTCAATTTCATCATCCAAGTCAGATGCTACCAGTAGAAGGTTGATTTTCTTTTTTGATAGTTTGGGTTCTGTAGTTGCTGCATCAGTATTGCTCTTTTAAGACTTCTGAAAGCATGGCTCCATATCTCATCCCTTTCAGATTTTGGAAGGCACTTCAGATTCTTAAATCATGGGTTCAGTGCTGTAGCTATCTTTAGAAATCTCACATTAGTGCCTTCTTTGCATTTTGTCAAATTTGCAGTGAAAGTGTTCTTAAAATGAACAATATGTGCTGGGTCATCATCCGAGACTGCTATAACATGAAATATATGGCAGAATGTGGGTAAAACAGAGCAGGAGACATACAATTCTCCCACAAGGAATTCAGTGACAAATTTAATTAATGCTTCATTGTTTTTAAACGAGTGCATCAGCATGGAAGCATGTCCTCCAGAAAGATGGCCAAAGCATGAAAAGGCATATGAATCTTTAACTCATCTGGCACATAAATATCTTGTGATGCCAGCTACAACAGTGCCATGTGAACGCCTGTTCTCACATTCAGGTGACACTGTAATTAAGTGGGCAGCATTACCTCCCGTAATGTAAACAAACTTGTTTCTCTTAACGATTGGCCAAACAAGAAGTAGGACTGAATGGACTTGTAGGCTCTAAAGGGTTACTCTTTTTTTTGTTTTCAAGAGCACTTATGTAACAAAAAAACCCTACAGCTGTAAGTTGCACTTTCATGATAGAAATTGCACTACAGAACTTGTGTGAGGTGAATTGAAAAATACTATTTCTTTTGTTTATCATTTTTACAATGCAAATATTTGTAATAAAAATATTATAAAGTGAGCACTATGCACTGTATTCTGTGTTGTAATTGAAATGGATATATTTGAAAAATGTAGAAAAACATCCAAAAATATTTAATACATTTCAGCTGATATTCTAGTATTTAACAGTGCTATGAATCATGAATAAATTTTTAATCGCGATTAATTTTTGAGTTAATTGCACGAGTTAACTGTGATTAATTGATAGCCTTGGAAAATATAGATCTCAGCAACTTGCCCATGGCAAGCTCAAAGAGTGGAAATAGAACTAAGAAGTCTTATCTGCCACTTCCTGAACTGCAGAGGACAATATCTTGAATAACAGGAGCAGGAACAGGAATACTTGTGGCACCTTAAAGACTAACAAATTTATCTGAGCATATTAACAACAGTTAACAAATTAAGTGTTCTGGAGCAGGAATATACACTGAACTTTTCTTTCAGATGAATGCTCTAAACTACTGAATAAAACATTAAAAAAAACTTAAACAATTGTGTCAGGTAGTCATTGTCTACCTCCAGCAATTATTTCCTGCCAGTATGTTCAGATTTTTCTTGTCAATATAAAATTAACTTGTCATTCACATCCACAACACTGCTGAATGTTTTATTCATTAAAAACCTGTTACTAAAAGATACCATTTCATTTTAATATGCTTTCTAACAGCACTAGTCTTTTCTTGCTACAAGTCTTGCCAGCAAAAAAAAAAAAATTGACTGATATAAGACTATTTCCTGAGTGAATTACTGGGGAAGTATGCTAATTAATTTGCTTTTCTGTTTTATCAAGAACCAGAATTCGAGAGGATATGGCTTCAAATAGAATTTTAGAATTCTATGGATCCAGGCATAATTTGTTATATTTAAATGGCTGGCTAAGTGTTCTGGATGTGCTCAGGGTAGGCAGAGGGGCCATTTGTTACAGCTGAGATCCATCTGACCAACACCTGGTCTCTGAGATAAATGAACAAAGTTACACTGTTACTTTAACATATCTGAAAAAATGTCCCATAAACTTTAGACCACAGTGACTGCTAAGACAGATTTAATGAGTTGATTTTAATATTACACACTTGCAAAAGAGGTTGGAAACCTAAAACTTAAACAAAGTAACCATGTAAAATAGCACAATTTTGTTCAACAGACCCATTCCTTTTGTGTATTCAGGTTACATCTGCTTATGTTACCAATCATAATAATTATTTTGTAAAAGTTTTGTTAGTACTGTGGAATCAATATAGCTCTGAAAAGAATGCTGGCTTCTACTCAGGATCACGCATCGTCAATAGGATTATTAACTAATTGCTAATTACTGAATCGTTATCACTGATTATGCATAAAACAGAAAGCCTTGCCTGACTTCCATATTCCACATTTATTACATTAGGCCTGGATCCACAAACAAGGGTACTTAGGTGCCTAACCCCCAGGTTTATGAACCTAAATGCCACTTTTGGTGCTACTGCGATCCACCAAACTCCCCCTCACCTAACACTGTAGGCATCTAAACTCACTTGGCACCTACAGTAAAAATTCCCTAGGCACACGTGTCTCTATCCCACTTTAAGCATCCAAATTCCTATCTCCTGCCTAAGCCCCAGAGTGATCTATGAACAGGGGGAAGATGGGTGTTTGGCCACCTAATTCACGTGATCCAGTAGGTGTGCTCAGGTGTGCCTATCTCCACTCAAAACAGCCAAGGGTGAGGGACACCTCCCTTACAATCTTTAACCCACTTCTTACGGCAATTACCCACAATGTGGGAGACCACCAGTTCATGCTCCTCCTCTGTCTAAGGGGAAGTGATTTGAACAGGGATCTGCCACCACTCAGGTGAGTGCCCTCACCACTGGGCTAGAGAATAAGACTCACTTTCTGGTCCAATATTTAATTAAAGTGGAACAACTTCCATCGGAGAGATTGAGGGAGACCCACCTCAGAATATCCCACAGTCCAATGGTTAGACTAGCACTGTCCAAACACAGAGTAGCAAGTAGTCCCTGCCCTGAAGATCTTGCAAACCAACTGGACCAAACAGACCCAGGATCGGGGGAAGCAGCGTAACTATGCAATGGCAGCAAACATTATGAGTGTTCTATACTTTGGGGGTGGAATTATTTGGGAGGGGATAAGCTAAATGGAAAGAAAAGCAAAGGGAACAGGGATATTGAAGGGAAAAGCAGGTGGGGGCAGGGCAGGGGAGGAAGGAGAAGAGGGGGCAGGTATGGAATGAAGCTGAGATGAAGAGTCTGTAGCAGATGGGGGATTGGCGCAAAGAGCAGTTTAGCACACGCAGAGAAAGTCCAGTCAAAACTGCAGAAAATTCTCTAACATCAGTGTCATTAGGTTCTTGCTTAAGCCGTTTCTGCAGCTGGAGTCTCTGGTTGACTCCTCTCTGCAGTTTCTTTCCTCTAAGGACTCATGGTGATGGGGAGGGGAGATGCCAGGTGCTTCCTAGTGTCCCCAGAGGGGGACTCTCCCCTGTGAAGTTCTGGGTCTGGGAGGAGCTGGGGATGGCCTTGAATCAGAACTATTTAACCCCCTCTCTACCGTGCAGCTGTCCCTGCTTGAGCTGCTTCTGCATCTGTATCTGCTCCTACCAGCTTGTTTTTACTTGCAAACTGAGCAAATTTTGTCTGAAAGTCATTGTGAACAAAGATCGAACCCCATGATGCCTTTTTTAGGTAGACCCTTTTCAGAGAAGAATTGTTTCCAAATGCTTTCTCTGAAAAGTAAATGGGATCATTTTAAGTGACGTAGATGTTCCTGAATGCACACACTGCAATTGCACAGATTTTCCATTGTTGAATCCTTATTCTATTTCCTCTCCTGCCCATACAAACATAACACTATGTTAAACAGTTTACCTTTATTGGGCACAAAGGGCAAGCATACAATTTTCTCCTGAAAAACTCTATCACCATAAGCCGAAGAGTGCCCAGAAGGTAATCAAACAAGACAAAGCCAATCAGCTGAGAGGGGGAAGCATCAATCACATATTTGATAGGCATTAGTGAAAACTAAAGAAGGGTCTCTGCAGTAGGTCCCGTAGGAGAGAACCAGCCATGCAGTTTCATTTAGAAATTCAAACTAATGGGCATATGTCCGCAAGATGGCCAAAAAGTGTAAGATGCCATCTGCAGACAATGGCCCAGGTAATCTGTAGACCAGAGCTACCGTAAACATCTGCATTACAAATGAAGTCATTCCACTTTATGCCCAATATATGACATTGGCATTTTGTGTGGAAAGCCTCCAGCTTTGCCCCGTCTGAGCAGTATGTTTCGCAGCCGTACAACAGTGTGGAGAGGATACAGCTCGAATAGATCCGAAACTTGGTTGTTGTGCTGAGATGATGTTGATTCCATATTCTTTGTAAACGACCCACAGCAGATATTGCTAGGCCAATGCGATAGAGACCCTCCATGTGAAATTTGGAGGAACTGGTGAGTATAGAGCCCAAATACCAAAAGCTGGAGACTGCTACAAACAGTTTCATTATTCAAAGAGCTTGCAGTCACAGGTGGACCTGATCCTAGATTTTGCTGCTTTGTCTTTGGCCATGAAACATGGAGGTCAACCTTAGCCGGCTCTTCTTCCATTTGCTGGAGTGCCTTGCAAAACCTGTTGGGGCTCTGTACTAGAAGAACAATGTCATCAGCATAGTCTGAGAGCAAGAGATCACCAGTCTTAATGCCGACGGACCTGATGGAATGCTTCCCATGCCATTACCTGACAAAAAACACAGGGACCAAGACACAGCCTGCCTGACACCAGATACTGATTTAAAAGGTGCTGACATCTGACTCCCCAGACATATAAGGGCAGTGGTTCCATTATAAAGTTCTCTAATCAAGTCCAGCAGAGTGGTAGGGTTCATTACAAATGTTTTAAATCCAACTGACCATGAACGTTTGTTACCTGTGCCTTGATATACTGTTAATTTATGTCAAAAAAAAATTCACATGCCCTTCCCAGCCTCATCCCCTCCAACACAGTATGTGATAAAAGGTAAAGGGGAATGGATGGATGTCCTTTCTTAGAAATGGGACTGACCAAAGCCCTCAGTCAAAATAAAATGGACCTATAAATGAGAAACAGTGAAAAATCCTTTTGCATGGTAGTGCAATAGGAATACCTACCTGGGATATACTTTGGGGAAGGGCCAGGTTCCACCTCTTAGTGGGTAAAGTCCTGGCCCTCAAACTATGCCCTACCCCAACTGTAGCAGGGTAGTTACCTGCTCCTGCCCTGAGGGGTTTAAAACAGCCCTGGAGGAGGGCTGTGGGAGGAGAAAAGCAGCGAGGCTGTGTCAAGGTTCCTTCCCCACTCTGAACTTTAGGGTACAGATGTGGGGACCTGCATGGACATTTCTAAGCTTAATTACTAGCTTAGATCTGGTATCGCTGCCACCATCCAGAATTTTCAGTGTCTGGATCACTCCCTTTCCCCCCAAAACCTTCCCTTCCCTGGGAAGCGTTGAGAGACTCCTTCACCAATTCCCCGGAGAGTCCAGATCCAATCCCTTGGATCTTAAAACAAGGAGAAATTAATCATCCCCCCTCCTTTCTCCCACCAATCCCTGGTGAGTCCAGATCCAATCCCCTTGGATCTTAAAACAAGGAAAAATCAATCAGGTATTAAGAAAAAGGCATTTAATTAAAGAAAAGAAAGGTAAAAGAAAACCCTCTGGGAGAGATTAGCATACCAGCTACTCTCACAGACAACAGATTCAAAACACAGAGGATGTTCCCCTGGGCACAAATTTAATTACACAAAAAAAATACGCAATTTGATTCTACCTCTAATGCATAAGACAGGTTACAAAGAAATAAACATAAACCTATTTATTCCTTTCTAAAAACTTACTACACTGGAGAGTTGCAGCACTGGTGGTGGGTTTACAGCACTACAACTTAGTAATTGTCCACACCTGCAAGGCACATCCAGCGCTGCAACTCCCTGGCTGCAGCACTGGCTGTACACCTGGTCTGGTTGGGGTGTAACGATTGCAGCGCTGGTGATGCAGCGCTGCTCATCACGTGTGGCCACCAAAAGCGCTGTTATTGGCCTCCAGGGTATTAGGAGGTATCCCAGAATGCCTGCTCACAACAAATCGGAAGAATGGCTGAACTCCGAGCTCCCCTGAGCTGCTTATCTAAAAAACAAACACAGCTCCTGTTTGCTGGAGCGATTGAGAGGAGGCAGGCAGGGGAATTGCTTTGGAAGGTTCACAGCTGTTTGCTTGAAGAGAGAAGTCACACGGCGGAGAGGGAGGGGGAGTCTGTGCTGAGCAGCTGCTTATGTGGTCTGAAGGCTATTTAGGCGTGCATAATTTGCATTTAGTGAATAAGAGAGGGGTAGGGGAAGGGCTTGAAACTTTTAAATTGATTGCAGGTTGGTGATGTGTATGTTCCAGTCCTTAGAACTTGCAAGCCATGGAGCTGACAGATCCAAAAATCCACTCTCTCTCTCTCCCCCATGTTCCCCCTCATGCCCCTCTTTTGAAAAGCATGTTGCAGCCACTTGAACGCTGGGATAGCTGCCCACAATGCACCACTCCCAACAGCGCTACAAATGCTGCAAATGTGGCCACACTGCAGCACTGGTAGCTATCAGTGTGGCCACACTGCAGCGCTTTCCTTACACAGCTGTACAAAGACAGCTGTAACTCCCAGCGCTGTACAACTGTAAGTGTAGCCATACCCTTATGCACCTGTCCTTGAAAGGGAATCACTTCCCATTTCCCTCTTTCCTATTAACTCCGTTTATTTTGATTGTTTCCCCTTGTTTTTTGTTCATAGACTTCATTGTTCATAGTTCATAGACCCAGAAAGGGGAGAGACTTTAAAGTGAGCTGGCCAGAGGGCCAAGTTGCTGGCCACCGCAAAGGCAGAGTAACTTTTGGCAGGAGGTACCCAATGGGAAGAGATCTGTTATGCTACATTCAGCCACAAGGAGGCTCTAGCAGCGAGTCAACCCCTTCACAATGCCCAGTCTGGGCAGCTCTGCTAGTTCTTACCATGGGAAGCAGAGGCATGCCCTGTCCTTACTCTGCGCATCCCTGATACCTATCACAAGGGGCACTGACCTAACATAATAATGATGCCCCTTCCAGGCACACTGTGCATGTGGAGGGAGGTTTTGTGCTAGCTTCTCCCTTGTGCACCCACACGGACAGAAAGTCTGGACTAAAATGTTTTTCTGCATAGTAAAATACAATTAATTAAAAACCATGGAAAAGGATGATCAATTCAGTCTTGATTCTTCCAAATGTTTTAATGTCTATTCTCTTCCAGGGCAGAATAAACGGCACTGGTAATCATGACCTCAATTTTAAATGGCTCCATATGACAATTTAATGAGAACACAAGCCACCAGGCATCATCAGGCATGAAATGCCTGCCAACTAACTGATGTAATTAACAACGTTAGAGAGAAAAGACCTAGCAGGCCAAATTTTCAAAGTGACCTCAAACCTACTTCTAAAGCTGCATAGCCCAAACTCTTCACCCGACTTCTTTCCGTCAGTGCAGTTTTCAGCAAATAAGCTTTTGTGTGCCCAAAAGATCAGTATGTACAAAGAAACGGTATTTGCTTGTGCAAAATTAAGTAGTTGGGGCATATGAAGACTTGCATGTTCCCCAAACTTGCAAATACAGAGTCTGATGCATGCTGCAGCTGGAGGAAATCATTGGTATGGGTCAACGGAGAACACTTGGGAAATAAGAACACAAAGGACGTCCTGAAATCTGGGGATACTTCCAATAATTCTCTCCATTTTGGGGAATGGGAAGAAAAGCTCTGTTTTAGTTGTTAATCAAGAAGATTAATTCCATGAGCATTTATGGAAAAGTCTATTTGCTTAGGGGAGATTAAACATGCATACATGAGGTATAAACCATAATTCCATGTTAGACCTGACTAAAATAGACTGTAGTCTAAAGTAAATACATTAATACCCTCTACTCACAAGTAGTACTGAAATTTTGGGCCTCTGGCGCCAATTCAGAAAAGCACTTAAGCTTGTGCTTTAGAACAAAAGAACATGAGACCACAGGTCCTGGTCAGATGGTTGTTAGCGTATTCCTACTGCTATACTTTTTATTCAAGCATGGAACTTCTGTCCATAGAGATTCTAGGGTACAGTTTGATTCATTTAAGATTTGGGACTCTGCTTTTTTCTTTTTTAACATGTAATGCTACCTCCACATCACCACCACCAGCATGACCTAAACTGTCATTCCTACATCTTTTGTATGCTGGTATTACCATGTCCCATTGACTATCCTCATTCCATCAAGTTTCCATGTTGCCTATTATGTCAATACCCTCATTTAATGCCACACACTCTATTTCACTCATCTTAGTATTTAGACTTCTACATTTGTATATAAGCACCTCACTAGCTCTCACCTGTACTTCACCAACTTCTTTCTTATCCTCTTTACAAGGCTCTAGAGTTCCCCCTTTAATAAATTCATTCCTAGGGGAGAAGTCCGCCCGAAGTCTGTGCTCTCCCACCTCTGTCAGCTTTCCCTCAGCCTGTAGTTTAAAAAATCCTTCACAATATTTTAAATTGTCTGTGCCAGCACCCTGGGTCCATTTTGGTTAAGGTGGAGACCATCCTGCTTGTATAAGCTACTTCTTCCCCAAATAAAGCTAATCCCTCCCACTTACACCATCATCTCATCTCTTAGTCCATCCCTATTCAAGCAAAGCACTATGTGCTTAACTTCCAGCTCATGCTTAAAAGCTTTGCTGAATAGGGATGTTTTCCTGAACCGGAGCTCTGTTAGCAGCATGAAGTATATTTATATTGGCACTGATCCTGCAAGTTGCTGAGAACCTGCAACTCACACTGAAGTCCATTGAGAATTGTGTGCTCAGTATCTCTTAGGAGCAGACCTGCTATCTGCTACAAATAAACTGTCTCAGTCAGGGGACTGTCTCCAGCCTAGGCAGGAAACAGAATTATCCCATCCACAAATACTCAGCCAGGAGAATAGAGACATATCTTCACAGCTGGTCAAGAAGCAAATCTATATATTTGTGGGTGAATCAGAGAAATGCTTTTTTTTTTCCCCTTTTCTTTTTTAAACCCAACAGAAGGATGTGGTAGTGCAGCGAAGGAAGACAGATGGACCCCAAAGAGTGTGGTCACACAGACATAGTACAAGATAAACTAAAGGGCAGACTCAACAGGGTGCAAAAGTCCATTGAGTTTATTGAGGCAGTTCCCAGATGCTCCCTCGCATGGGGTTTCCTGCATCAATCTCATTAGTTCCCTGGGACCTGTCCCAGACAGCACAGACAGCCTCTCAATAGCCCTTTCTTTAGTAAAGCAAAGAAATAGTCCCAAATCCCAAACTCAGTCCTGTGCCAGGCATACCTTCCTCCAAGTGCTCAGGCAGTCAGCAGTCTCTGTGGAGGGCCTGGGCTGGTCCTTTTCTCAGGAGCAAAAGATAGGAGGTTGAGAAGGAGGCTACCAGTTGCTGGACGCACACCCTTTGCCCAGAGGAAGGTTCTCCCAGACCTGTACAAGCTGTGGTTTCTGATCCTGAGCTCCAGTTCTAGTGGATATAAACTACCCTCCTGGGCCTTCCATGGCTTTAGGCATTTCATGTCGTACATCTGTGTTGTCTTCTGTTTGTCCACTTGCCTCTGCTCATAATTCACCTGCTGGATTACCTCACAGGGCCCCTGCCATCTGGCTAGCATTTTGGACTCAATACTTGAGTAGTAGCAGAATTCAGCCGTTAAACATTTGCAGGTGAAAGCTCTTGTGGTATGTCTGCTCCTGGGCCTGCTGTGCATTAAGGAGATATTCTCTTGCAAACCTGCCCAGAGCCTTGAGTTTATCCTGGAGCTTTGGGATGTGACTAGATTCTCAGCTTTGAGGCCCTTTTCCTCCCACAATTCTCACAGAAGGCCTACGGTTCCCTTTGGTGGCCTCCCATACAGAAGTTTATAGTCTACCTCACAACAAATAAGAGTGGGGGAGAGCAGCTGGTCCCAGTGGCAGTGGGTCCATTGCAATGAATTTCTTTAACATATTTTTTCAGAGACTAATTGAGATGCTTGACCAACTTACCTGTTGGGGGTAGTACATGAGGTCCCAATGGTTTTAATTTTTAACATGTACCTTCTTCCTGAGCCATGGCAAAGTTGGTTTCCTGATCTGCTAAGATCTCCAAGGGCAAAAACTTCTACCAGCTCAGTCATAATGGTCTTTGCGTTAGTCGAGCATAAGGGAATCCCCTCCAGGTACCAGATAGCATAATCCAGGATTACCCATGTATAGAGATAGGGCCCCTTGAGAAAAGTGAAACAGACTAAAGGTGTATCCCATCCTCTCACAGAGAGTATCCACCAATGGGAGGGAGACTAAAGGAGCCTTTGCCACTGCTTTAGGAGCAATGAGTCAGCACTTGGGACAAGAGGCACAAAAGTTGGCTATTTCTTTGTATATTCAGGCCACAAAAAGGCTCAAAATTCTAGTGTGGTTTTCTACTTACCAAGATGGGACCAGGAGCGGGTTTTTTATCTTCTCCAGTGTAGTCATTCTTTTCGAGGCCCTAGAGTCCCTTCACTTGGAGATAGGTCCCCCTGGTTCTATATAAGACAAAGCCATAAATATCAGGACTGTCCCTATAAAATCGGGACTTCTGGTCACCCTACATACCCCTAACAGTCAGCTTTTGACCACCCATGCAAAGAGTATTTGTATTTAAACTTTTGATGTTAAAAAGCTGATTTTTAAACACACTTCTGGTTTATCTTAGCCATCCCCAGGCTTTGAGCTGTGCGTTGTAGGGATAAAGGAAATCTGAAACAAAAAGAATTCTGCTCCTGCCCTGCAGCCCAGCAGAACAGTGGCAAATAAAAACAGCAGAACAAAACCCAAGGTGGAACTAACAGAGAACTTGTTGAGAGGGGAAAATGTACTGATTGTAATTCCCCTTTACTTGGGAGTTTCCTCAGATTATTGAGGTTTTAATGGCTAACCAGTTAGCAACATGGCTGCATTTTTTCCTCTGTTAAGCCTCTTACTTTATGGAAAGAAAGTGGCATATAGAAAATCCAGTCCCTGGATAACTGATAGTGGAAACTTGCTAAGATGTTTTTATTTGAAATATTGAGCCAAATTGCTCTGTTATGCCAATGCAAATCCAAAGTAACTCCATTAATTACTTTGGATTTACACCAAAGTAACTGATCCATTTGTTTCAGTAGATAAACATTGCTATGACTATCAGTCCTCTGAATGCATTATATAGGACAACACATGGATCTTGTGACATTCTCTTCTGATCCTTAATGAATTTTGCGCTTGTGCACTTTGTACTGTGCTGCTATTACTGACGCTTTGAGATTCATGAGCAACACTGTCAAAAGAATGCAACCTTTGAATTGCTAACTTTTTAGTGGGTGCATATTTTGTTCTGAGAGTACTTAAGCTGTGGAAAATCTACAAAACTCTAACAAAAAAGTGCATTAGAATGAAGAGAGCATGGGATTAACAGAAAGCCACTAATGCCCTTCTGTTGCTGAACAGATTTGCTTCCTCTACTCCCACTCAAACAGAAACAGCACCATCTGTTGCTCTCTGCTGTAGATCTAGGCAGCTTTTTCTCTGCACAGATGACAGCAGGAAATGAATCACGTGCAGGGGAAATTAAACAGAGACAAATGTTAATGTTATAGATGGGCTAAGACTGGAACAATTTATCCTAATCCATCCCAGATACAGAACGGAACTACCCTTGGTTTTTGGTCTTGCAAAAACAAAGCTCAAACGAGGAGGCTTTGCAAAACCAAATTAAAAGCACTTGTCTCTAGCAGTGCAGGAACTATCCTCAGAAGTTGGTCTATAGCTACTAGGGATGGGAATACCCTTTAAGGCTGGTCCATCCCTGTAGTGCAGCTCTGGCTTTTTCCCGATAGTATGCTGTCTTTGTCCAGTTCAGTTAGTATTCATGATAATTATTTGTTCAGCTCAGACAATGTGTTTTTCAGCACTGCTTTCATGACACTTGATCTCGGCAGAGTTAGATGACAGAGTGCTGAAAACCACACTGACAGCTGGACCCTGTTGTACTCATGTTCTCATGTTGGTACAGCTAACCTGCTGCTAGCCATGGTGGAAAGTTTTTCTCAGATTTCCTTGGTGGGCCAAAGTATACAGCCACATCTGTGGAGCAGCAGCAGACATGGCTGCATTGTGGCTGGAATTTGAACACAAAGCTATTTGGCTTCATTTCTGAAAGTGGGGCTACATCTGTGAGTTACAAATGGAAACTTCTCTTTGATGTTTAAAATTCCTCCTCAATGGTAGATAAACTTGTACATCAATTCAATGAAAAATATAGTTCTCTCTCAATAATCCACTTCACATTCCCAACCCTTCTTGATGATTCAGGAGCCAAGACAAGCTCAACAGTCTTTACTCAGGTACTCACATATTAGCTTCAGCAATCAAGTTTGATAAATATGGGATCATTTTCTGACTGTATTATGGGATCAGATGTAACAGAAGGATTTTATACTCTGAGGTATCAATGAAGAATTATGACAATTATAGTCTTAGGTTTTGAATGTTATTTTTCAGAATACGAAATGCACTACTCTAGTTGGAGTAAAAATGGGTAGGATAATGGTACATTAACATTTATTATCTACACATAATGCAGATGGGCTCCGCACAAGTTCTGCAAAGGACACTGCAGGCAGAGTTTATGAGGTGGGCCAGGAGAAAAGTGCGGTGTAGCTACTGTGCTTCCTATTACACAGATCCAGTAGCCACAAACCACCACGCTGTCCCTACTATAGCCCAAGGATTGGAGTAGCAACAATGGAAGGGTTGCAGAGTTGCCCTGCTCCATGGCTACAGGTTGGGTGTGAATTCCATATCCCACCTTCTATTCCTTAAATAATCCCTTGCACAGACCTAATGCAAATATGCATTTTTCATTTACATTTTGAAAACGAGAGTAAGAAGAATAAAGTTGTCTGTTTTGGGAGAAATGGGAGTTGAAGGAATCAGAGGAGATTGGCAGCTGTCACTCTCTACCATGTCCAAGCTGTGCTAAGATGTAGTGGAGAATCAGAACCTTCACGTTTACGATCCAAATCCCTCAATGCTGGAGCTAGTTGAAAAAGTGGGTTTTTTCCCCCCCAGAAACAATTCTGATATATTTAAGAAAATAAAATGAAATGAAGATTTTGTTTCAGGGTTTGAAAAGTAGAAAAAAAATTATGGGTTGATTTTTCAGATATTTCCCCCTCACACACTTCTTTCCACCTGAAAGTGGGTAGGGGGAGAAGTAAAATAGGGAGAAAAAGTAGTGGAGGTAATGAGGAAACAAAACGGTCTTTTTCCCTCCTCACATTTTGTAACTTCCCCCCCATTTTTCCCCTGGGGGAAAAAGGGAGTAGGGGGCAAAAAAGGGCTGTGAAGGGGTAAATTAAATCTTAAACCATCATCAGAAAACGTTTTTTCCAATTTTCGAAAAGCAACAAATTATTTGAAACCTTCATTTAATCACAACATCAAAGATTTGTATCAAAATCTGTTTTCAACAAAGCATTTCAGGGTTGATGAAACTTGCACTTTTTGATGGGGGGGGGGAAACTTGGTCAAAACATTTAATCTATCCCTGCTTATGGGCCTGGAACTTGCTGTGACTGTCTGAACCTTGCCACATCCTACAAAGTTGTCTGTTCATGCAACTATAGACATACCAGACTTGTCAACAGGCATTGTAGAAGATTTAGACATGATATATTTTATGACCACACCAGCTGATCTCAGCTGTTTCGCATTAGGGATTTATAAGCCCTTTGAGCCTTCCCTTCATATGTTTCCCTCCTCCAACTTCTCAGTCTACAGTTATAAATTCTGCTTTAAAAAGTGCAAACCAAAATTAAGGCAAAGAAATCAGAGCACATCAGACTGACGTGCATAATGCAATCCTTTGGTGCTTTCTTCATCTACATGTGCATTTGTCAACATTCTGACTGTACAGTGAGCTCTTTTTAAGATAGCAGGCAGCAACAGAATGAAAAAGGAAGGAAAAGGGCAGTTAACTGCAGTTCTTTTCGTGGATGCACTCAGAAAAAGAAGCCAAACATCTTAGAACCCCAAGTCAAGTTCTTGGCATGCAAGAAATCAACTTGTTTCGTGAAGGATTATTTAAATATATACACATAGCTTCTAAAGAGGTAAGTTTGCAAAATCCTTGCCTTTTTGACAATACTGTGTGCCACATATAGCAGTGGCTCACTTTTGCCTATTCTAGACCTTCAATGTACTAGTAAGGAGGATGCCTCTGAATGCATATGCTAACAAACCTGTCCAAATAACTCTACTGGCCTAAGCTATACAAAAACTGCAAAGTTAACAAGCTCTGCTAGGACCTTACAATGCACATACAGCACAGGTTCCTTTCAGCTTTGCACTATCACTAACATGTCAATATGTATAATGTCTAGCTACAAAAAGCTCCAATATGTGAAAATAATTTTAACAGTCGGACTGAAACGAGTTTGGTCAAGAGGTAGAAACTTGAGCACATGTAGGATGTTGGTGTCTACCAACCATCTTCTCCTGACACAGCTAGAGATTGTTGGCTTTTGCAGCACAGCACAAGATCTACAGCTGCTTCTTCAAGGTTTTCTGGCAGAGGAAGTTTGAGGGAAGCTCAAGTTTTCTGGCTGGTAGTTCTCTGCTATCAGTAGCTGCTACTCATTTGGTGGATGAATGTATGCATGGGAGTTAAAGTCTTTTGTATAAGCATGTGACAAGTCTGACAGAAAAAAAGGAAAGGCCCGTGGGACTGATTAACAAGATGTCCCAGCTGGCTCCCTGAAGAGATAATGGGTCCAGCCCCACCTCTGCCTCAGCTCTTCCCCACAGGTGTGTAGTCACATGACATGTAAATCATGTGGTTAAATCAGTCCCAAACCCAGGGCTAAGAAGCCTCCAGAACACCAAAGAGAGAAGGGGGGCAGTGTCTGCCTGCATCCACCCCAGAAGGAGGGCCCCCTGAACCAAGGGGGAAGAGACATCCCCTCAGCCCCAGCAGAAGAGCTGGGAAGACCGGTGAACCTGAAGGAGAATCTACAGGCCAGGGAGACCAGGACTGAAATCACCTCAGCCCCAAGGAGGAGAGATGGGAAGACCAATCAACCCAAAGCTGATTAAACTAAATAAATTCAACCCCAGGAGAAAGAGACTATTGTTAAAAGACTCTGGGGTTCAGAAATAAACTGCTCAGATCCGAACAAGCTAAAGGTGGGGTGCCTGCAGAACCATGCTTTGCCACAAAGGGATGGATCTGATACAGACCCCTCTAACCCAAGGATTCCTTTCCTAGAGATTTATTTCAATCCCCAGTGTATATATACCAGGGGGAAAAAATGTCTCCACAGCCTTACTGACCCTTGTCAAAGATGTCTGCCTCAAAATAGCCATGCAAAGCAAAGCATGACCTATATCTTTCCAAGTCTCTCCCCCTCTATGTGTAAGGCAAGTCTTATCCATTTTCTTATACCCCAGCATAATTTACTTCAGCACAGGATTTTAACATGACTGCCAGAGAGGGGAACTACAACCCTGCTCCCAAGGATCCTAGAGAGAGGCCAACTGTGAATTATCCTGAGCTAACCTTGCCCCTAGTGCTGAGGGGAGAGGGTGTTCTAGACTGACCTAATCTTAATTCAGATATGAGGCACTGAATCAGATTCCCTGAGATCACTTCCTCCCCCGCAGTGACTGTGTCCCCTGTCCCTAAGGTATTTTAAGAGACAAAACTTGTCATGCTAACCCAGGTGAGCCCTTGTCAAGCATTAAGAACTGGCACACCCCATTACAATGTGCTTACAGGGTATGGTCAGTACATTCTTATAAAAAACTACAGATAAGTAAACCTGCAAGAGAAAGTCAATTTAGAATTAAAGAGACAAGGTGGGTGAGGTAGTATCTTTTATTGGACCAATGTCTGTTGGTGAGAGAGATGAGCTTTCGAGCTACACAGAGCTTTTCTCCCAGTGACCCAAAGCAACGTAGCTAGGTCAGCCTAAGTTGTAGGTGTAGATCAGGCCTAGGAGGAAAACCATTGAAGTGGATGGAGTTTCAGTAGTGTGAGCAAAGAATCAGGCCTGTAGATTTCAGTGAGGTGGGATAGGATGTAGCTGACAGCAGGCTTCGGGCTAAAGGGGAGCTAAGAAGACTTTCCAGTCCGGTCTACACTTAAACATTAGGTTGACATAGCTACTTCAGTCTAGGGTGTGACTGGAGCAGCTAGGCCAACCTGTAACAGACTGGAGCACACACAGAAAAAAAATTGTGTGCTAAGCACCCGCTGGCAGCCCTCGTATTAACACCTCTCCCTCCCCCCAGTGTCTCCTGTCCACTGGCAGGCCCGTCGATCAGCACTTCCCCCTCCCTCCCCATGCCTCCCACAGATCAGCTGTTTCATGGCATCAGGAGGTGCTGGGGGGGAAGGGAGAAGCAGGAAGGAACAAGGGAACAGTGTGCTCAGGAAAGGAGGTGGAACTGGGTGGGAAGAGGTGGGACAGGCAGGAAGAGGCGTGGCAGAAAGAAGCAGGGCAGAAGTGGGGTATTGGGAGAAGGGGTGGAGTGGAGGAGCACCTCCCAGCAGATTAGAAACTTGGCACCTTTGCCTCAGGGCCTCAGCCTGTGAATCCCTGCAGCCCATCAGGATCTGCCTTTATCTCCTTGGGTCTCTGCCTGCAGCACTGCTCTATCCAGAATGCTTGCTGCCTTCAGCCTGCAAGACAGCCAGTCCACCTCCCTCCTCAAGCTCCAGGGAGTAACTGAAGCTGCTTTGCTATGCAGCCTTTCTTATATGAGCCAACTCAGCCCTGACTGGCTGCTCTTCACAACCCCTCTCTGATTGGCTGCCTCCTGCATAGCCTCCCAAGGGCTCTATTAACCCCTTAGGTCCCAGTGTGGGGCTGGCACCCCATCACATAGACTTTCTGAAGTTTTGCCAGAGTAGCGTATAAATATATGACCTTCAAGCAAGGGCTGAAATGTAAATATACCACTACCCCAACATAATGTAACCTAATATAACACGAATTCAGATGTAAAGCAGTGCTCCGAGGGGCAGGGCTGCACACTCCGGAGGATCAAAGCAAGTTCAATATAATGCGGTTTCACCTATAATGCAATAAGATTTTTTGGTTCCCAAGGACAGCCTTATATCTGGGTGGAGGTGTATTGTACTTCATAACCATTAGTGCCAATTTGCTACATTGTGCCAATCTGTAGTGGGAAGCCATCAAAAATAAGTGCTGTCTGTACTCTCATTTGGTATTTGAAACAGACTCAAATTTTTAAAATATTGTATAATCAGCTGCTATTCGTTCACTCTTAAAATCATACTTTATAATACCTTTTTTTCAAGGAATCTAGTGCATAAGACATACGTCTCTTGTAGTTTGTAAATATTTTCCAGAAGGTCAGTTTGTTCACAAAATACAGTGTTCACAGCAAAGGTCATTCTGAAATGATAAGAATGCAGTGCTAGCTTCATTTCCAATAAAAGGTATAAAACAGCCTTTGTGCACAGAAAGTTTGATATTTTAAACTTTAGTGTCACTATGACTATGAATTAGGAGACCTCTCTATAGATAGAAACAAGCAGCTAAGTGGAAGAGATGGAAACTGAGCTGAATGTTTGAAACAATAACTGAAATAAAAACAGCTAACCAATGAATTTATATGGTGTCTATGGTGTCTTTCACAGCAAGTTACAAGGATGGCCAGAAAAGTATAAGAAAATGGTTAAGGATACAAAAAATGAAGAGCAGCAACAAATAATTATGTCTTTAGATTAGCGTTTAAAACATAAGTTCCCTAACTGTGGATCACAATTCCAAATGGGGTTATACCATGAGCAGAATAGGTCATAGATCCAATGGGCCAGATTCAGCCCCATAGATAATGCTGTCTGACTCTGAGCCTGTCTGGATTTGCTCCACAACTGCCATACCATGAGGTCGTCATTTTGAGCTACAAATTGCACATACAGTGCATGCAAGGCCAGGTGTGCAGAGGCTGCCATTTTGTAGTTCACTATGGCAGCCCCCTAGACCAGCATTTGTGGAGCAGGTCTGGACGTGTTGGCTGGGCGGATGGCAATTTGGCCATTTGCACCATCCAGCTGTGCAAACATCCAGCTGAGGGACTTGAATACAAAAAATTCGTATCTGTGGGCAGCAGCCTCATCAACAGAGCATCCTTGTTCCTTGAGCTGGTAGGAACCTGTGCTGGCCTTGTCTGAGATGGGAATCTGCTGTGGCTTGTAAGCTCCTTAAGGCAGGGTCTTCATCTTCTTTTATGTCACCTTGAGTACACTGTTGAGACTCAAGGATAAAGAATCACCGTAAGTCACTGTCTCTGCGCTCCCCTAGTATCACCACACAAGCCTCCCTAAGGCCTAGTCCTCATTTTCTTAAGGGTGAATTCCTCTTTCTGATTTGTGATGAGGCACCAACAACTCATTTTTATGCAGAGTATCTGCTGCATCCTCCAATAGTGAATCTAGTGGTGAAGTAATGAATAAAACATAACAGTGCAAGAAACATGCTCACAAATATGACAAGGCTTTCTTTGAGTACAGCTTCACCAGTGGTTTGGTCAAGAACAAAGACAGGCCAAAATGCCTGCTATTTCATACAGTGTTATCTAGCGAAAACATGAAGCCTAAGAATCTTAAACAACACTTGGAAACCATTCAGAAGGAACACATAAGAATGGTCATATTAGGTAATGGTCATCTAGCCCATTATTATGTCTTCCAACAATTGCCAATGTCAGGTGCTTCAGAGGGAATGAACAGAGCAGGCATTCATCCCCTGTCATCCACTCCCAACTTCTGGTTTTCTAAGAAAACCAAGGTCACTTTTCCAGAATGAAGAATTTTCACATCAACAAATGCAATTCAAGAGAGCCGTGTCCATCTCTGACTGAGCTCAAAGGGCATCATATGAGGTGTTACCTCATTGTACAGGCCAGGTAGCCTCATACAACTGGAGAGAATTTGATTTTGCCAACTGCAATCAGTGGGGTGAAAACAATGTGTTGGGAAACAGAGGAAAACAAGCTTAAAGCTCACACTCTCCAACAACACATAGAGCAAAGGACTGAGGTGATAGTAGCAGATCAGGAAAACACACTGGCAGAGTGTCTGAAAAACACTGATGCTTTTTCTCTTCACGTTGATGTGAGCACCGAGGGTACTTCACACACGGGAGGCTTCAATTCTTGAAGACATTCTGTTGTGCCTCCCTCTTCCCACTGGACATCATAAAGAATGTTCACTGTGCTATTTGGCTACATCCAAAACAAAAATATCCTATGTGATCACATGGTGGGCTTTTGAACAGCTGGAGGACCGTATGCATGCTTTTATAAAGCAAATTGCTCCGTCTGCTTTGAGGATTCACTGCATGATTCACAGAGAACAACTGGCATCTAAAAGGTCTTAGTTCAGAGCTAGGTGAAGTTTTGCAGCAGGTCTCATCTATTGGAAACAACATCACGATTCAACCTCTTTGCATGTGTCTGTTTGAAAACGGTGTGAAGAAATGGGGTCCAATCATGGTATTGTTCCACATGGAAGCTCATTGGCTCTCAAGAGGAAAAGTACTAAGACAATTTTTTGAACTGAGAGACAAGCTATGTACCTATGCAATGAATGTCAAAATGAGTGAATAAGTTGGTTTCCTATGTCATCAGAGGATGATGTGCCTTCTTGCCTATATCATAGACATAACCAGGAAACTGAATGAATTGAATACAGGTCAGTAAGAAAAAAAAATACGTCCTTCTCCTGAGTGTTTGTTCACCCACAGGCTCTGGGAAGCTAGCCCCCAGCCCAGCACACCCCTTCCACCTGAGGCCCCACCCCTTCTTCCCTCTCCCCTACCAAAGCCCAGAGCGCCCCCCCCAACCCCAGGCAGCTGAGCGCCTCCAGCCTCAGAGCACCTGGCGGGCAGTACATGCTCCCCTCAACCCCAGAGCACCAAACGGCATGTGGCCCCCCAGCTCTAGAGCTTTGGGTGGTGCAGGCCCAGCACTGGGGGTCCCCCTAGTGCTGGGTGGCCCCAGCCACTCCAAGTCCCAGCCACCCTAGCCCCAGCCCCAACAGGCTTCCCAGAAGAGGAGCGGTGTGCCTGGGCTGAAGCCAACTAGCGGCAAGCAGAAGGGGGGCTCGGGGAGAAGCATGGGTGGGGCCACACAAGGCTGTCTGGGGAGGCACAGCCTTCCCCTCCCTATGCTACCTGCCACCCATGCTAGGCTCCCTACCCCCCATCCAGTGCCCCTGGCCCTTGTTGCCTCCCCAGGCTCCCCTCCCCCCACCTCCCCCATCACCCCTGGCTCTCACTGCCTGCTCCAGACTCCCACCCATCACCCCTGGCCCCCACTGCCTCCCTGGGCTCCCCACCCGCAGCTCCCCAGGCCCTGCTGCCTCTCCCGCCATTGCCCCAGCTGACTCCCAAGCTCCAGGAAGGCTAGTCCAGACACATACTTGAGCAGGTAACTGCTGCTGCTGGCCAGTGAGAAAGGGATGGGACTTGGCCAACTTCCCCGCACCCTGTCTGGCAGAGAGCTGTGCTGCCAGTGCAGTTTCATTTCCCTGCTCCTGGCACCACCTAGTGAGGCTCAGTGGGAGTGCTTGTGACTAGTGCCTTTCCCAGGAATATCCCTTCCGCCATGCTCAGCCCAATTCCCACCCTGGCAGAATTTCCCCCCACCATGCATCACCTTTGTCTCCCAGAGTTCTGCTTCGCTGGAAAGAATCAATATCCTACACTCTCAGCACATGCCTTGAAACTGATGGTGCCATTTGCGAGCACGTGTGAACTTGGATTCAGCACTTGTGTCCATCAAGTCTCAGTATCAATCTACCATTGGTGTCACATAGGAGATTAGTTTCTTCCAGGCTGACGGACTTCGGGAAGCTGTATCACAACACACAGGCCCTTGTGTCACATTAAATAACAAATTCCTTGGTCACTATGTTGCTTTGTTGTGGTCTCAGATCACAATAAACAATGTATCAAAATAGGGTCACAAAGGCAAAAACTTTGGGAACCTCTGGTTTAAAGAGAGTTTGAAGGGTTCCCCAGTGTACAACCTGGAACTGGGGTACTGCTGTGCCCCTTTAACTCCCCAGCCTGGGCTGTCTCACGATGCTTTGCTAGTGACAAGCAGCAAACCCCTCTAGGTGCTGTTATTACTCAGTACAACAGCATGTGAAGCCCCAGGCACAGCTAAATTGCATGAATGGTCCTTGAGCACCTCATGAAATCACACAGAGAAAGGCACCAGCAAATCTCCCAAGCCCTGAGCCTTGCACCCCTGGAATATACCATCTTGACCTGATCGCAAGCCTGACCAGTGTAAGCTCATTACCCAGTCCGGCCCTCCCTCGATGTGGAAAGGACATACACTGGCCTTTGTAAACTGAGCTAAGATTTCCCAAGCACTTCAAGCAAAACACACGGTTTAGATTTATTAACTACAGAAAAATAGATTTGTAAGTGATTATAAGTGGTAAGCACAAAAAGTCAGAGATAGTTACCAAAGAAAATAAAAGGTAAGTGCACAGTCTAAATCTTAAACCTTATTAGACTAGGCAGTATTTGGATCAAGCAATTTTTCTCACCCCCTGGATGCTGCAGATAAGTAACAGTTCTTAATACACAGGCTTCCCTTTAAATCTGGGACGAGTTTCCTCAGTTCAAGTCTTTGTCTTCCCAGCATTCTTGGGGGAGGAGAAAGGTCAAAGCATAATGTCACTGTCTCCTATTTTATATCCTCAGTTCATGTGCCTAGAAAACCCTAGCCCAGACATGTTCTGGCGGGCTCTGCTGAGATACAGAGTTAAGCAATCCCCCATTGTGTGATGCTTGTGCAGCCCTCTTAGAGCACTAAATCCCTTGTCTACAACTCCCCTGCTGATTAATGGTCCCGCAACACCCTCCTGGGAGTGGACCTTTGTTGTCACTGGGGAACTAGCCGTAGAGACTCTCAAACTTACAACACATTTCAGTAATAACCATACAGCAAAATCACATAACTTCATACATACTAACAATATACTAGCATATTTGGACAGAACAATGGGTTTCTGTTCATAATATCTTACATGGCATTCTTTGTATGAAATATCTCACACTTAAATGACAAGGGTGAATATGAGGGGGTCCAATTGCTGTTTCAAGGTACAGAGTGCCACAGTGACCTGCAAAGGATTTTCTTTTAAACTGGGTTTGTGCACTTTTAAAGAGAACATGAAAAGTTGTTGAGGGGGAGGAGTTTTGTATTTGGGGAGGGTTATTTAGAAATATAAGTAATGTCAAGTTGGATCTTTCTTGGTTTGCCAGAGATCTCAAGGATGTGTATTGTGAGTGTGAAAACCAGGTGAGAGTATAGAATCTTTAATAGAGACTTTCCTTAGCTAAAATATTACTTAGTGATTGAAGTAAATAGGTGTTAACAAGACCAAGCAAAATAGTTTTGATCAAAATCTCTTCTCTCTCTCAATTCCTCAAATATTCCACTCTTGGTTCTTACTAGGCTAACAATTCATTAGTTTTCCAGCCATCATAGGTCTAGTGTATACTGGGAAATTACATCTTATGGAAATACCTGTTCATGAATATGATGTTTAACACTCTGTGTAGAAAAGCACTGTCATGTTTAACATCATGTCAGCTGGTTCTGATTAAACCTAGAGTTCACTGCAGAGTTCATTACAACCAGATGACACCATGTGAAACATGATGGCCCTTACCTGTATTGAATGCAAAGTTATGTTTCACATTGTGTTGGTTAACACAGTTAATATACATGTATTCTAACTTTCAGTGTAGACCAGTGGACCCCAAACTTTTGAGGGTTGTGCCCTCTTTGCCCCTGTCTGCCTCCTTCCCCTGGAGCCAGGGCCAGGCTGCAGCTCTGAGGGGGGATGCAGACAGGGGTAGGGAGGCTGAGACCGTAGTTGGGGCTGGAAGCGGGACCGCAGCCAGGGGCCAAGACGGGGTGGGAACAGAGCCACAGCAGCGCTGTAGTGGGAGCCGGCAGCTGGGCCACAGCCAGGTGTGGATCTGCTCCCAACCTCACCCCCAGCTTCAGCCCCGAGCCAGAAACAGAGCCACAGTCAGGAGCTGGGGACATGGCTAGAGTCAGGACAAGAGCAGAGCTGGGGTGGGGAGGGCCTGGGTGGCACCCCTGCCTGCCCCCCCTAGGTGCTCCTCCGGGCCCTGCTGTGCCCTCCCAGACATTCCTCACCCCCGCACCAGGGGGGTGCATCCCACAGTTTGGGGACTTCTGGTATAGACTAAGCCAGAGAGATTTTCAAGCTTAGACTCTACTTGAATTTCCAGTTTGAGAGACAAACAGGTTTTTTGGGTTATTTTTTAGTTATTTCTAACACACACAAATAGCTCTTCTATTCAGCTCTTCTTTCTGGATTAAAAAGTAGCAGAAAAAGCATGGATGCCCAGCTTTCTTCCTGTGCAGGTCATCTTTGCCATCAGAAGGAAGTGGACTTCATTGTAACTGGAAGTTTTGTCCTCGTATCTACTCAGTAACAAGAAATGTCTGTGTCACATGGATGCTCTTTGTCACGGGAGAGCAAAGCAGGGGCAGCCAGGCTCTTCGGCATAGCAACAGCCAGGCTGGATTACCAGGCCATAAGGAGTAGCTGGTTGGACGGCACAGTTAGTAGTTGCAGCCATGTGGCTGGCCTAGTGGAGGACTGTGTACTGCCTAGCATGAGATAGTGCAATGAATCAGCAAAGAGGTGGCTTGGACAGCACTTCCCAAGACTGCCTAGTATAAAGAGAAGCATCAGGAGTTCTGTTATGGGGTGAACCAACCCTTACTGTTACTGAAGGAATTAATATGAACCCACAGACCATATCAGCCCCTCTCCACAATACCTGCAGTCTGCCTCAAGCCTAGAGGGAGAAGTTAAAAGGACTGAACCTGGCTCAGATGGGAGTTGACAGGGAAGGACACCAGATGTCTGGCTCTGTCTCAGCAGATGTCAGGGAGGTGAGCTGGACTGCTAGTAAACAGCCTTTCTGAAGGAAGGTAGGCAGACCTTCCTTTAACAGGGAGCCGAAGGCAGTTGGAAGGAAAGCTGGAGAGGGAGTGAATTTGCTCAGGCTTCTTTGTGCCGGTGGAGGGGCCTGCAGGAGGATTCCCTCTGCCAAGGGAGTAGAGAAAGCTTTCCTGAAGCTGAACCACCTTCCTGTCAGAAAGAGCTAAGCAGCTCAGCAGTAAGCCTGTGGAAGAGGCTTAGACTGTATCTACACTACAAGTGCTATAGCGGCAACACTGCAGCTATGCTGGTGTAGCGTAGACATTTTCCACTCTGATATAAGAAGTTTTTCCGTTGCTATAGTAAATCCAGCCCCTGGCAAGACAGTAGCTAAGTTAACAGAAGAATTCTTCCATCAACGTAGCAGTGTCTACACTGGGGCTTAGGTTGGTTTAGCTACATTTCTCAGGGGTGTGAATTTTTTGCACGCCTGAGCAATGCAGCTAGGTTAACTTAAGTTTTAGTTGTAGACCAGGCACAGAGAGAGAGGCACTGGTGTACTGTGAAGGGGCTGTGGGAAAGGCCTACGTCAAGGTCAGGTAGGAAGCAGTGTAGGGAGATAGCAAGGAGTATATTGTCAAGCCTTGGCTACTTACTAAAGGATCCCTGGACTGGACCTGGGGGTGAAGGAGGGCCTGAATTCCCTTTGTTCTCTTGTTCTATTTCCTGACACGTTCCTGTTGTCACTGATAGATTCCTCTCAGTGGACATGAGGACTGAACTTTTTTTTCAAGTCCTCATTTTTCCTTTCTTCTATTAAACTGGTGCCCTTTGGCCCTAGTGGTTAACCAATATTCAGGGACTAGTTGGGTTGTTTCCATTAGAAGGAGAAATAGATTATACAAGTCAGGTATATTATTTGGGGCCAATCCTGTTTGTTTAAAAAGAATGTACACAAAGTCCTGTTTCCTGGCTGACAATTTCCAAGCCTGCCTTTTCTGGCAGGAACTCTGTCCAAAAGAAGCTCTCTCAGCTTCTTTCTAGGGCTACACACACAGACAGACGGACACTCACTGCTTCTTTTGCTGTTTGCTTGCTTTCTGGTTCCTTTCACACACATGGACAACCAATGTCCCAGCTCCCATATTTTCTGCTATTACAAGGAAACCCCTCCTTCTCCTGAGTCAGTTCTTGCTCAAGCCTTCCCCTGTGATCTGCACCTTGGGCAGAGGCATCTATTGTTTCAGCTATTGCTAAACAAAGGGATTTGCTCCCTCATTTAGCCTGAAAAGTCACTAACATGCCCATCAACTTCAGCAAGGTCTGTGATTGTCTATACAGCCAAAGATTTGCTTGATGACAGCCTCCAACATGCTCTAGCAAAATATAAAAATGTTTATTTCGCTATTTTCTCTAACGTTTTTATTAACACTCCCAAGTTTTGGAATCTATGCCTGGATCTGGATATTACAAATAACCTCTAACTTTGTAACTGGCAGTATCAAATCCCTGGCTGTGAACGTCTCTGCACCCCAGGGCATTTAAAGCCTGGATCCAGACTGGATTTTTGTGATTTGGCCCATCTCCAGTTCTGACTGTCTGGGAAGTAGAAGAGAAAAAGAAGGAAAGAATCCCACGTGACAGATGTTAGTCGCATTGATTAATGCTCTAATAAACGAGCATGATAGAATAGCTGTTATCGCTGAAAACTCTTTAATACAGGGAGCAGGAGTTATGATATAGTATTTCATTTTTAGTCTGTTGATTAATGCTTGTAATTAAATGCAGTTTGACTTTTCTTTCCCCAGTTCATGTAATCTCAAACTGCTTCTCAAATTTTCAGTGCCTTTAATAAATAATTCTAGCTTTTGGCCTTCAAAAAAACCCAAAGGGCTTTGCAAACACAACTAAAATGCAACGATCTCTAGGGCTAGGGTCTGTAATGCACTAGTACAGCGTTTCTCAAATGTGGGCACATGCAGTCACCAGGGGCTTTTTGTGCAGCCATGACAGCCTCTTAGGCAGTGATAGTGGGGGGTGGCAAAGCATTGGCCCCTTCCTCTTGCTCCTGGACGTGCTGCCCTGCATCACCTCTGGAGGCAGATGGGGCACAATGCTGCAGGAGCAAGGTGAGTTCTCAACCCACCTTGGGGGAAGTGGGTGGTGGAGTTTGGGCTTCAGCCCTGGTGTGGTTGGGTGGCAGGACTTCGGGCACCAATCTCTGGCTGCGCAGCAGTAGTTGCTGAACCCCAGCTCTGGCCATGTAGACCCAGACTCCAGCCCCCTGCTGCAGCTGCTCAGTAGTGGGCACTGGCCTCCACCTCTGGTCTCAGGATCCAGCAGCTGGAGCCAGCTGACTTCTGGCCCCTGACTCCAGACTGTGACCGAGCAGCGGCAGGCACTGACCCTCAGCTCCAGCCATGTGGCCCCAGCCACATAGCATCAGACTCTGAGTGCCAACCCTGGCTGCATAGCAATGAGAACCAACCGCATGGCTGCAGGCGCTGGCCCCTGGCTATGCAAGCCTGGGCCTCAGCTCTGGACTCTGGCCACGCAGCGGCCAGTGCTAGCTCTGGGTGCTAACCCCTGGCTCTGGCCACGCTTGCACTCTCTTTCTCACACACACATACTCCCTATCACCCTGGCCCTCCACTGCCTCCCCCAGGTCCCCTCCATCCCATTGCCCCTGCTGCCTCCCCCTCCAACCATCTGATCCAGGCCTTAATTTGTCCTGGGGCTTTCTGAGACAAGTGATATTAACAAATATTCAAGTATCACTTATCACAGCCTCCCAGCTACCTGCTATGTGTGCTATGAAAAGTGATGTTAACAAATATCCCTTTTCACAGCAGTATTTTTATAGAGTCTGCAAAAAAAAAACCCTACACAAATAAGAATGATTTGAATGTGTATGTGCATATTTATTATTCCTAAAGTTAAGTATTTTAGAAAACAGTGTCAATGCAGCTACTTGCCAGAGTTGTTGGCCTCACTCTGAGGCCACCAAAAAATAAATTTGCTGAGAACCCCTGCACTAGTACACATCATAGTGCACAACAAACTGGAAAATTCAGCTAAGAAAACAAGAGCAAACTTCAAAAAGTGCCATGGGATCTTGTGTGCAAGCAGAACAGACAGGGTTTCAAGGTTTCCTTCAAAAAGATCCACATAACTGCATTCAATGTACTTTATCTGCCTAAGAAAAATGAATGCTTGATTAAAGCTACTGAGATTTGAACGTAAGTGTCAGCAAGCCTAGTATTTCAAACAGAGGCTTAGTTTAGAAAGCCACTTTCACCTGCAACTCCTCGTCACAATTTTCCATGCTCTCCCTAACTTCACTCTCCCTTGTTTTTTCATCTGTCCATCCCATAAGAGGCGTTCTAGCTTATTATGTTTTCTTTATTGATTCATGTTTACCACACTGAAACATCCTCTCAGAGAACAGCTACTGAAAAGATGCTTATCTGTCAGCTAACCTTGGTCTGGTTTCTTCTAATCGTTGGGAACATTGGGGTAGAGGTTACAAGCCTTGGGTTTTAATGAGATGGATTATTTATCACAGGAGAACACATTTTGATCTCATTTTCACTTGCCTTCTACCCAGTCTCATGCTTTCTGAAGCCATCACAAACATGGTTTGCTCCCACCTCATGTGAAATATAGTCATATTCAGCTGTTGCTGATATACATGTTGACAATGACTATTTTCTGGTGTAGACAAGCCCCCAAAATGGGCCAAAGTTCTTTCATCCACCAAGCCCCTGGAGATGACTTCACAGCTGATCATATGGCTGAAAATATAATAAAGAGCCTGGTTCAAAGCTGCACAGAGATGAGAGTAGGACAACCTGTAAAACAGAAAATATTGATACAGCTGTTCCTCACGGCTGATTTTAATATAGTGCAGAAATGATAGAACTCACTTCATAGGGCTGTCTGACTGCAAAGCAGCCCAGTGATGGGAACCTGATTTAATGGAGAACCTCTTCTGAGAAGAGTGAGAGTTAAAGATCAGCAAAGCAACAGTGACTGTGATCTATTGCTTGAGGGAGCTGCATTTGCTAATCAAGGGCTGGTTTCTTAGGAAGGAAGGAAACATGCAGACCTAAGGAAAGGCTGCTACATTCTATTATTGCAGAAATTGAAGCATCACTGATGACACTCCAGGGAGAAAAATAGTTGCATTAGGCAGTTGAGGGAATCCCACAGAGGGGGGAAATTACAGAAAGAAAGATGATGATGTAAGGGCAGGATGCTATAGGCCAGCCAAATATCATTGTTGTGGGGGTTATTCCTCAGGAAGCCTACATATTGAGATCAGAAGTTCTCAAATTGTGGGACAGGGAGGACTTGGTGATGGTATGCAGAATGCTGGTTGGTCAGATAATACTAACCCTCCTTTGTTATCTGCTGCTAAATCACATTAAGCAATTCTTGCAACTGCCACAGTTCCAAATGGAGGGAGGAGATGTTCACACATCAGTCCCTCTGTTAACATGCAGTCCATGCCTTGACAAAGCTTGAGAAACCCGAAGCTAACCCTGAGTTAGCAAAGCTCCTGAACAGACCTCTACTGCTATCTTAAGGTTTGGTACTGAAAAAACAGCATTAGTGGTTATTTCTTGGGAATAATTAATCCCAGTTCCAAAAGAACCACACCACTGTCCACATCATCCCAAATGCACATTGAATTTAGTGTTTGCTAAATATTTGTTCCTCCCCCTTCAAAAGCCTTCCTCCTTCCCTTTCCAGTACACATCCCACAAAAAAGTCTCATAGGGCTTCTCTCCAAAGGTCTGGCTCCTACTCTTGTGTCCAGGCCAGCCATAAAAGCTTGCTCTACCCTGTATCTTCCAGATACCTCCACTTTCTAGTGCCCAGAGAGTGACTGCAAAGTTCTTCTCTCTGCCTGCAGCCCCTCAATCTCCTGCCCAAATGACCCTTCGGCTTTATTATCACAGCCTGTTAGGCTACACTTTCTCCTGGCTCAGGAGAATACATCTCTAGCCCCAGGCTTCCTCTTGCCTCAGGACCCTCTAGTTCTGACTCAGGTTTCTCTTAGCGTTTAGCCAAAGACAGGAAACACCTAGCTACCTTTCTACTGGGTCTCATCCATGACCATTCTCCCACTGTCCAGTGCTGCTTCTTTAGGAAGACTCAGTCCCTCCCCAGCTGGGTTTGATCACCAATGATGCCTAAAACCCCATCCACAAGCCTAACTGGGCTCAGGGTGTTACCCCAGGGTTAACTAGGGTGAGGGTTATACACCCCATTATACATGGGATGTGCACCCAGATCTAGTTACAATCACAGGCAAGTTCAACACCAGTGAAGACACGCTGACTTTGGTAGGGTTTCCAGTCAGCTGTCCATGCCCAGCTCAGCTAACCTAGGTCTTCAGACATGAGTGCTGATCACCTGAGTTAACTCTGCAGGGAAGATATACCCTTAGAGCAATTTACATAAGGGGAAACCTCATTCTCCCAATCAGTTCATTAAGTACATGGTCACTATTAACATTTGTACAAATCCTCATTTGTTATAATGGGAATAATTATAGCATTCCTCCCTTACTTCCAAAGGGAAATATAAAAGGAGACAAGACATGAGCCACACTTTGATGCCACACTGATACCTCAGGCAGAACTTTTGCCAATTTTATTCATAAGAAACATGGTGTTTTAGACAAGCAGTCATGCAGATTTAAAAGTATCACGTACCAGGGAAAAGTAGTTGTTAAAAACAGCACCATGTCTAACTTTCATGCTCTGTTATTATCTTCTCATGCTGTCTGGGTTATCTGAGAAGGTAGTGACACTCACTGGGATTTATGCTGCTAAATTACAACTGTTTGACAATTTTACTCCTAGCTAATAAACATATACATACAGTGTGTTTTCAGTGGGCCAGTCAGCCTCTGCTTGTGTGGGATGGTGACATGGTAAATATTGTGCATTCAAGCAGTGAAAGTTTTAAAGAGGAGCTACATGCCTATCTGCAACTTTCAATGGCTATAGGCTTTCACACAGGTATCGTCCTAGCTTTACAGTAACTGTTCTTATTGGGTAGGAGTCACTTCCTCTGGGGCTTACATAACCATTGTTCTCAGTTCTTTTTTAAACCTTATGTTTTTAATCCTTTTCAGTCAGTCATTCTCAGTTCAACATGTGTGATTCCAGTGTCAGCGCCCCTGCTGTCAGTTATTCTCTAATTAAATGGAGCCAGCGAATACTTCATGCTGTGTTTCATTTACAGCGGCCTGGGTTCCACTGGTGATACTGCTGCTGGAACAGTGTCCAGTTCTGGTGCCCACAATTCAAGAAGAATGTTGGTAAACTGGAAAGGATTCAGAGAAGAGCCAAGGGACTAATGAAAGGATTGGAAAACATGCCTTATAGTGAGACTCAAGGAGCTCAACCTGTTTAGCTTAACAAAGAGAAGGCTAAGGGATGACTTGACTACAGGCTATAGGTACCCACATAGGGAACAAATATTTCATAATGGACTCTTCAGTCTAGCAGAGAAAGGTATAACAGGATCCAGTGACTGGAAATTGAAGCTAGACAAATTCAGACTGGAAATAAGATACAGTTTAACAGTGAGAGTAATTAACCATTGGAACAATTTGCCCAGGGTTGTGGTGGATTTTCCACCACTGATGGTTTGTAACACAAGACTGGATGTTCTAGAATTATTTTGAGGAGGTTCCCTGGCCTATGTTATACAGGAGGTCAGACTAAAGGAGCACAGTGGTCCTTTCTGGCCTTAGAATCAATGAAGTCTACGAGAACTCAGCTGCTCTTGTCCTTAACTTACACATTTAAAATAGACCCTGACAAATTCAGGTCTTTTTAGCTCTCCTGGGGACAGGATACATGTTGTTGAGGTTACTGTTCTCTAGAATCACAAGTGGTGTTCTCAGAGCATCATGAGCCATGTTTGACCTTCCTCCAGGTAAGCCTGTTATGTTCACAGCATACATGCAGAGAACTCAGATAAAATATGTAACCCCTACCCTTAGGTGTGACTCAAGCCTCTCCCTGGTGCTCAGTATTTGGAGTAACTTCTCCTCTCCCCTTGCATGAGTTGAGTCCTGGGTTCTTTTTTGGATGCCTCATACCTCCGCCTCAGGTGACTCAACAACTGTGCCTGAGACACAAGGGGTGCTGTCCCTTGGGAAAAGGAATAATGCTACCACTGCTGGCCAGGAGTATAAATCCCTGTTCATAAATAAAGCACATCAACACAAACCCCCAGCAAAGGAATGATATGCCCCCAAAATAATAATATAACAAAGGCGGACTTCATAGGGAGCAGGAACATAGGCTCTGGGGAAGAAAAGGGTTAGGGTAAAATAACTATGCTAAACATTAACGAATTTCCTACCTCTTGATGCTCAACTTTTCCCATCCTGGCATCTTGTGAGGCAAATGGTGATGCCTCCCAGTGTGAGTGCTGCAACGTTGTGAATGTTGGTCTACTTCAAACAAAAAGGGTCCCCTTATTGTGACTTTGCCCTGGGTCGGGCAGGATCCTCTTAGCCTCTACCAGGCTTGCTGGTTCCCTGATCTGGAGTCCTGAAGATTTTGGCTTATTCTCAGTAGCAAGATCTGCCACTGAAGACAGTAGTCTCTGCAGGGTTGGAACCCAGAGGAGAGGCCAGATGGAGGCACACCACTCAGGAAATTCAATGCACTTCATAGGCAGATTCCCACAGGATGAAGGGGTAAAGAAGAAGCAGGCATGGTGAGCTTTTTCTGTGCAACCCCATAGAAGCAGCATGTGTAACCCACTCAGTGTGATGCTCCATCCTCTTCTAGTGATAGTTGGGCTACAGATGGAGCTGGGTCTTCTAGCTCAGGCAGTGAAGGCTCATGTGTTAAGATCCAAAGGAACCCTGCTGACAACCTACACAGGGATGTGGTGTCACACATACTTCTCCCTACCAGTATGCCTTCCTTGGGAGCCTTGCTACCCCTGGATCTACCCCTGGGTCTACTGTACACACCTGACTAAAGCCTCCCTCTCCACATTGACTGTAGCTCTGTAGCCTGTGATAAATAATAATTCATCTTGCACTAGTCACTGGGAGGACACAAGCAGCCCATTATGTGAATTGCACCCAGGAATGATGCAGATTCAGCACATCTCCTGAGCAGCCTCGCTTAGCAAGGGTCCATTGGAGTCCTAGCTGAAATTTAAACCTGCCCTCCTCTATCAGAGGGCAGTGCAATATTTTCTCTGGAGGTGAGTCCCCCCTCAGACAAAGTTGCCCTGGGGGAATAGAGGGTTGCAAATTGCACTCCCCCACAGCACCAGAGTAGGAACGGGCCCAAGCGGGCAATGTCCTAGCTTATCTTCTGGTATATGTATCTCTAGACTTATCTGAGCTAAGCATGTAACTTGTGCAGTGGATGGGGATAAAGGATAGCAGGCTACAGCAAAGACAAAAGTTCATACAATACACACATTTTTCTGAAAGCCAGATAAAGGATGCAGCTGCTTTTCTTGGGCTTGAATATAAAACGCACTCCACTAGATGGCAGTCATATGTCTAAAATAACACAAGGCTGCTGCAAAATTCATTTGGATTAGCCTCCCTTGAAGCATAAATAATCTGTAAAGGCATATGCCAGTTATGATTTCAACATTACCTCAGTGTTTAGACTTGTTAATATTTCCTGTGAGGTAGTAATAGATAATTGTCCAAGAAATATAAAATCATAGTGGAGCATGATGTAGGTTTTGTAGCTAAAACTGTTGTACTTTGTTCTTTGCATTCCTAATACTACCCACCACTAACACTTTTAGACGTATTTGATCATTTTTCCTCAGGAATTTGATGTCTTTCACCTGTAGCAATGATCAGCCAATTAATTCTCTATCAAAAGGAAATTATACCTACAGAATTGTAATAAAGGTTCAAAACATTAGGCCAAATCTTGTGTTCATTTACACATGTGCAACCCTATAGACGGAGAGTGAATGAAAGCAGAATTGTGTACCTTGTTTCAAAAGAAAAAAAAAAAACACCCAATGCACCTGATTCACCAATGACTCACTTTGTGTAGTCTTTTATACCCGTGAAAAGAGCAAAATGCTAGTAGGAGTAATTTATACCCCTTTGCACATATATAAACAACCACACAAAGTGCAAGAAAGGCTCAGTGACTTCACTAAATTAACTTGGCCCCAAATGTTTTTTGCTTAGTTCATCTACTGTCTGTTCTTTACCTGAACACAATAACTAACGGTATGTCTACATTGCAAACATGAGACCAGCAGACAGTCCCCAAGCCAAGGTCAACTGACTCTGGCTCATGCTTTGGGGCTAAGACGACCAGTGCACCTATGGGGCTCAAACTGGAGCCTGGGCTCTGATTCACTCCCCTCACCAGGTTCCTGAGCTAGGGCACAGCCCAACCCCAGACATCTACACTGCTATTTTTAGCCCAAAGACATGAGCCAGAATCAGTTGACCTGGGCCCTGAAACTTGCTGCCTCAGGGCTTTTATTTTTTGGCAGTGTAAACATACCCCAACAATGATATCAAAAACAGGATTACGTTTTCAAGTGATAAATCTGATAGGACACATGAAAGTCTAAAGAATGTCTACTCAAACCAATGTCACTAGTGGGAAGACAGAGAGGAAACAGGATACACCAGTAGATCTATGAAAAGTGAGCTATTCAAAATGCTTAGTGCTTTTGAAAGTCTCACCCAAAATGTTTTCTAAAGTTTCCATTGTGGCTTCAGACTAAGCAGCCCACAGACTTAAGTTACCAGAATCATCCCCCACCAGACCTGAAACATCCCCATCTGCATTATTTATCTGGAACACAGGAGGCTCCAAAAGTTGCATTTCCAAAACCAAGTCCCAGCTCTAACAGAAAGCTGGGGAGAAAGTACAGTGTATCATGTTCAGACATGCTGTGAGCCAAGACAAAAAATGAATATGCCTATGTCTCCACCCACAGAAGGAATCAACAAAAATACATTTACATGAGGAAATTAAAAAAAACGATTAGCTGCAAAGCTACATTCATTCATAAGAAGTGTTGAAAATAAGCCAGAAGGGGTAGGTGTGGAATTCTGGAATCAGCCTTGATGGCATAACATTCCGTCACTGACTAAATGACGAAAAATGTGATTGTTCGAGCAGCTACTTTCCCGTCATACTGGTGAGTGTCTCATCAGGCAACTCTAATATGCATGTCTATAATTAAAATATGGCCAACTTAAAGAGATCATGGGTTAAATTTTGGGGTCTTTACTCCTGACTCAGGCAACCCGCCCACTGAAGTTTTAAGTCTTGACTGACTAAGGAGTTATGACTTGACCTCATATCTGCATAGCCAGATTGGGAGATACCTTCCCGCTCCAGGACAGAGATGGGGTGGCATGAAAGCTTCCCATGGTTAATGATCAAGGCTAAATTTGCCACCAGGGAACATCACAGAATCTGTGATTAAGAGAAACGTCCAGGGCACTGGGGCCTGTCACAGTGTGGAAACTCACCATTGCAGCACCTCCTGGTGGTCTCTCAGGGAATTAGCTTCCAGCCTCCAGAGCACCCTCCATCAGCCAGTGTCTCATGACCGCTTGGCCCCTGCGTCCCTTCCAGACCCCAGTGCCCCTTTCCACTGGGATGCTGCCCCCTGGCCATAACCCCACAGTCTCTGGGTCTCCCCCTTCCAGGGGAACCCCCACCTCACCTCAGTATATGGCTACTGCCCAGTTCCCATCTAGCCCCCATTCACTGGGGCAGACTACAGTATATAAGCCACTCATCACAGGCAAGGGGGATTTGGACCTGCTGCCTCCGCCTACCCTTGGGCTGCCCCCTGCAACCCCAGTACCTCTTTGGCCTTAGACTAGGTCAGCAGCCTAGGGGGTTTCCAGGCCAGAGCTCCCCAGCTCCTCTGGCCTTCCCCCGCCTTGTTCCACCTCAGGTACCTTGTTGTTTTCCCCAACAACCAGGTCCCTCCATCTCCAAAGGGAGGGGGAGGGTCTGTCTGCTCCTAGCCCACTGCCCTCTTATAAGGACCAGCCACAGCTGAGGCATGGCCAGGGACATGGCCACAGCTGAGGCTGCTTCCCCAATCAGCCTGAGCTGCTTGCCTCCAGCCACAGCCCTCTCTTGGCTGGTTTAAGCCCATTATGACAGGAGCAGGTGACCACCCTGCTGTAGGGCCCCACAGCTCCCAGTTCCCAGAAACCCAATAGGTACAGGGCCCCATAGCAGCACAGCCACTGTCAGCAGTGGGGGACCCTCCTGCAGCAGTCCAGCCGCTGCCACAGTGGGGGACCCCTGCAGCTCCCAGCCCTGCAGGGTGGCAGGAGATTTCTTCACCCCCCTCACCAGTTCCAGAATGCTCCCTTTTACAGACTAATCTCCTTTTAGCCTGGGTCCAGCAATCACTCACACCCCTTGCAGTCACTGCTCCTTGGTCCAGTTTCCTTCAAGTATCCTCAGGGGAGTGGAGAGGCTCCTTCTTTAGCCTGCTGAAGACAAAATGGAGGGGTCTCCTAGGGGTTTAAATAGACTCTCTCTTGTGGGTGGAGACCCCCTCCTCACCTTGTATAGAATCCAGTCACAAAATGGAGATGGGGCATGTCATGGGCCTATGCATGACTCAGGACTTGCAGGTAGCAGCCATTACCCACATGCTACCTTGAACATTCTCAGGTAGACTTCTTATGTGGATTGGAGACTTCCAAGCTCTTTTGTCTGTTAAGTGCTTCCTGAATGAGCACTTAACTTGCACATTCCTTTCCCAAGAAGTGACCCAATGTTCTAAGGATACTTAGAAATCCAGCAATTATACAGCCAATGTTCATAACTTTGAACACACAAATGGTGCCTGCATACAACTAAGATGAACATAACCAGATTGATCATAACCTTTACACAGATATGTTACATGCCGTATGTAGCAAAAACCCTATTCCAGTTATATCATACATACATTTATGAGCACCCCCCTCATAAAGCCTTATGGGGTACACATATAATCACACACATATAACCACACCCATAAACCCAAGTACTCATCAGCTGGACCCACTGTCTCGTGCTCCACAAATGTTGCCCTGTCTTTCTGCCTCCCGTGTGAACCTCTTCTACAAGTGACATAGTCAAACTAGCTGGAAGCTCCTGCTGAGAGCTCTGTGGGGATGGAAATTCCATTTCACAATGGATTTTGATATTTTAAAAATCTGACTTAATTTTGAATCAGAATGAAAACCAAAATTTTCATAGTTCTCTAAAAGAACCTCTCTCTCCCCCCCAATTGTTTCAGATCAATCAAAACATTTTGTTTTGATTTTGACTTTGTAGTATTATAATACAAAATTTTTAAAATTCTGAACAGTCATCTCAAAATGTCAAAAATAAACATTTTGTTTCAAAATGTCAAAACGGGATTTTTCAACATTGTCAGAATTTTTTCCATTTTTTTTCTGAAACAAAATTCCTGCAAAATTGACCCAATTTCACAAAGTGTTTTGATGGAACTGCTGTTCCAACAGAATACCATTCCAGTGAATTTCTCTGACTTGCTCCACTGTGATGCTTATTTAATTGTTAATGATGGTTTTAGTGCTCATTTGTATGCAATATTGGAGCCATGCAAAACTTAGCAGTCAGGCCATGGCTACACTTACAGTTCTGCAGTGCTGGTAGTTACAGCTGTGCTTGTACAGCTCTGTAGGGCCAGCGCTGCAGTGTGGCCACACTGACAGCTACCAGCACTGCAGTGTGGCCACATTTGCAGCACTTGCAGTGCTGTTGGGAGTGGTGCATTGTGGGCAGCTATCCCACAGAGCACCTCGTCCCATTTTGGTGCTGTGGCTTGTGGGAAGGGGACGGAAGGGTGCGGGTCTTTCCGCTTCTTGTTCCAACGCCCCGTGGTGCTTTGCTACACATTCCGAGCAGTTTGGCGGCATTGTGAGTCTGCAGCGCGATTTCTGTTACAAATGGAGCCTGAGCTGCTGAGGACCTTGCTGATGAATGTTGCCAGCACATCACGCATGGCAGTGGAGCTATTCCTTCAGCTGCAAAGTGACAGTGAGGAGTCAGACGATGATATTGATTCGCCTGATGCTCAAGACAGTAAATTGCTCGTGGCAGTAACAGATGTGCTCAGCACCGTGGAACGGCGCCTTTGGGCTCGGGAAACGAGCACTGAGTGGTGGGATCACATCGTCCTGCAAGTCTGGGATGACGAGCAGTGGCTGCAGAACTTTCGGATGAGAAAAGCCACTTTCATGGAACTGTGTGCTGAGCTCGCCCCTACCCTGTTGCGCAGGGAACACGAGATTGAGAGCTGCCCTGCCAGTGGAGAAGCGGGTGGCTATTGCAATCTGGAAGCTGGCAACTCCAGACAGCCACCGATCGGTGGCGAACCAATTTGGAGTGGGAAAGTCCACCGTTGGAATAGTGTTGATGCAAGTTTGCACAGCCATTAATCGCACCCTGCTAAGAAGAACTGTGACTCTGGGGAACGTGCAGGACATTGTGGATGGCTTTGCACAAATGGGTGTCCCTAACTGTGGAGGGGCAATAGATGGGATGCATATTCCTATTCTGGCACCACCCCACCTGGCACCAGAGTACATTAATCGCAAGGGGTATTTCTCCGTGGTTCTCCAAGCGCTTGTGGATCACCGTGGGCATTTCACTGACATTTACTCAGGATGGCCTGGAAAGGTGCATGATGCACGCATCTTTTGGAACAGTGCCCTGTTCAGGAAGCTGATGGCCGGGACTTTTTTCCCAGACCGCAAGATCACAGTAGGGGACGTCGAAATGCCCATTGTGATCCTTGGAGACCCCGCTTACCCCTTAATGCCATGGCTCATGAAACCATATACAGGGAAGCTTGACAGGAGCAAGGACCGGTTCAACTACAGGCTGAGCCGGTGCAGAATGACTGTGGAGTGTGCTTTTGGCCGTTTGAAAGCCCTCTGGCGTTGTCTTTATGGGAAGCTAGATTTGGGGGAAAGCAGCATCTCCGCTGTTATATCCACGTGCTGTACCCTCCATAATATTTGTGAAGGGAAGGGTGAAAGATTCAGTGAGGAATGGACCTCCGAGGTTCAATGCCTAGAGGCTGAATTTGCATAGCCAGAGAGCAGGGCTACTAGAGAGGCCCAGCAAAGGGCTTCAAGGATTAGGGATGCCTTATGGGAGCAATTTGATGCTGAGAGCCAACAGTAATGTTTGGTGCCTTTGCTGTGCTCGTTTTTCCCTTGGGGTACAGTATTTACCACTTTCTGCAATAATAAAAACTATTGTAAAAGCCATGAAATCCTTTATTCAAAATATAGTACATAAAAGGGAAGGGGGGTAGGGGGGTGGACTGTACATTCAGAGGTTTGAATATGTCCGGTTTGGATTGCTGTTCAATGTCTGCTGCACTTCAGGATTAATATGCTGCAGCGTCATGGGGATGGAGTGCACAGGGTAAGGATTGTAGTTATCAGGGCTGGTAGGTGATCGTACAGGTGTTGGGGGCAGCTGGGGGTAGTAAGAAACAGGCTGCTGGAGAAGGGTGTTTTGTGCAAATACTGGGGAACAAGAAAGAGAGCTTTGGGAGGGGTGTCGGTTACCATGGTACAGATCTGCCTGCATGGCTACGAGAGACTGGAAAGAGTCAGTTTGGCGAGCCAGGAGGCTTATCAACTGCTTCGAGGTTTTTCTAGTAGCCAATTCCTTTCTCCTGCTTTGTGTTTGCCTCCACTCATGCATTTTCTCTTTCCATTCCTGAGTCTTCCTACTTTCTCTGGCGTACTGATTAATAACTGCTTTGATCAATTCTTCTTTTGATTTTCGCTGATTTTTTCTCAAGTTCTGCAAGCGACGGGCAGGCAGTGATCCGGCTGCATTATTCAAGGTCACTTAAAAAAACATAGATAGAAACATGTAATACACAGAGGCTACATTGTTTATTATCACATAGTGAAGGAGTTTGTAGACTTTTTGTAGCATCATTCCCACATACCTAACATAGCACAGAGAGGCCACGGAAGCAAAGGCATGGCGAGCAATGGGGTGAGTGTTTCTGCCCTGACTTCACCTGGGAAGGGGAACTGCCTGATGGCTCACTGGAGTTTCTCTGCACTGGGTAGAGGAGGGAGCTGGGGACCTGCACAGGGGACAGGAGGGAACAGGAAGCTGGCGAGCTGCAAGGGGGGGGGACCGCGAAGCTGGTGACCTGCAAGGGGGGGGGGGGACCACGAAGCTGCCGACCTGCAAGGGGGGGGGGCGGACCGCGAAGCTGCCGACCTGCAAGGGGGGGGACCGCGAAGCTGCCGACCTACACGGGGGGGGGGACCGTGAACCTGGCGCCCTGCACTGAGCAGTGTCCCTACATTCTCAACAGGGTTTCCTACTGCCAGATATATCACTGCTGCGTGTTACCTGGGAAGAGAGGGAGGGTCTTCTACAGCAATGTGGATTCCGCCCTGATCCCTATGCAGCTTGCCTGTGTGCAGCAATGGTCTCCTCACCCCTCGCTGCACAGTGGCTCGGATGAGTTAGCCTGACCGGGACAAGGACCACGGTGGCTCTCCCTATAAACTTGCGCAAGCACATTGCCTACGCTCTGGCTGCAAGTTTTCAAGAGATTACCGAGGCCGATTACAGAGACGTGATAGAGCAAATCAATGGGCTATTCCACGTTTAGGCATGCATGCAGGCAGCCATAACCCCAACCCTCCTCTCCCAAAACATAAAATCTGCTTACCCGGAACACGCTCCTCTGCTTCTTCTTCACCAACAACTTCCAGCTGCTTCGACTGGCTAGCCTCCTTCTGGCTTGAGAAGAGCTCCTGGCTGCATGCCTCCTGGGACTCCGGGGTGTCTCCCTCCATGCCAGTAGCCTCACTGTCAGCTTCCTCAACACCCTCCCCCACTTCTCCCTGCTCTGAACTCTCCATCATGCTCCGTGGATTGGCAGTGGGGTCACACCCAAGTATAGCATCCAGCTCCTTGTAAAAACGGCAGGTAGTAGGGGCAGCTCCTGAGCGGCGGTTTCCCTCACGGGCTTTGCAATAGGCACTGCGCAGCTCCTTTATTTTTACCCTGCACTGCATCGTGTCCCGTTCATGGCCCCTTAGCAGCAAGGACTGTGATATCTGCCCATAGCTATCATAATTTCTCCGGCTGGAGCGCAGCTGTGACTGTACAGCTTCCTCACCCCAAACACTGATGAGGTCCTGCAGCTCGGAACTGTTCCATGCTGGGGCTCATTTAGGGCGTGGAGGCATGGTCGCTGATTGATTGATTGATTGATTGCACTCCACACCTGGCTGAGCAAACAGGAAGGGGATTTTTAGCTGAGCCCAGGGCAGTGGAGTGTGCATGATTACCAGAGTGGCTGAAAAGGTATGCTGGGATACCTCCTTATACCCCGGAGGCCAATAAAAGCGCTGTTGGTGTCCACACTTGCTGACCAGCGCTGCATCACCAGCGCTGGAATCGCTACACCCCAGGCAGACCAGGTGTACAGCCAGCGCTGCAACCAGGGAGTTGCAGCGCTGGCTGTGCTTTGCAAGTGTGGCCACATCCTGAGTTGCAGCCCTGTAACCCCCTCACCAGCGCTGCAACTCTCCAGTGTAGCCAAGCCCTCAGTTTGCTGCCTTTGATGAGATACTTCCTCTGGTTTCACTTTGTGTGAATTCACATCCCTACAGTTTTGCTTTGAGCTTTGCAATGTTCCACGCAAAGGCAAAACTCAGCATAGGTCTGCTCAAAACATAGGCTGAGTCTGCCTGAAATGTAATTAATCATGAATAAGCATTTTGCACAGCTCTAATAAAACCTGATCCTGGTGGTGTTTAATTCAATTTAAAAAAAATTCTTAGGGCAAGATTTTCAAAAATTTAAGTCAGTGGGAGATACTGGGTGTTCAGCATGTTTGAAAATCAGGCAACTTATTTAAGTGCCTAAATAGTGGAATTTGGACCCTAACTGTAGGTACCACATTTTGAAAACCTTGGCCCTATTAACTAAAATGGGAACACGAGCATGGAGCCAGTCTTCTGAATATGCCTTTCTTTACAGCATTTAGTCAAACACACAATACAGCATTTCCAGTTTGTCTCATGGCCTTTTCATCTCTTTTCACCACCAAGCTTTGGTTATTTGTAACTTTATTATATAGGAGCTGTGACATGGTCTATCAGGCCATCTCAGCTTCCTGCTGGAGATGCTGCCACCCTGACAGCCTCTGCTTAAGGGAAACCCACTCAGGCCAGGTTAACCAGCAAAATGTAGCTCTCCAGAGGCCGAGAAGTGCCAGGAAGTGGCGTGAACCAATAAAGAGCCAACAGGTTGATTAAGAACACTTTCCTCGTTCAGCACTTCCTCTGAGAACAGTGCTGGGTGAGACAGGATCAGAGGAGGAGCTCATCAATGTTAACCCAGAACCCCTGGGACAGTTCAGTCCTGGTAGGTTTGCCAACCCTCCAGGAGAAGCTCCAGGAATTAAAGATTAATCTTTAATTAATGACTATGTCACGTGATTAAACCTCAAGGAATATGTCCAACCAAAATTGGCAACTCTAGGTCCTGGGCTTAAAGCACTGCAGCCAAGTACCTGCTTTCTTGTTTGTTTAAAGGGCCGTCAGCCAGATTCTGAGTTGATTCTTGTTTAATTGTGTGATGATTGTAAAGTGAATTTATGGCACAGATTGCACTGCACAGCTGAGATTGCCTGCAACATCATGCCTCAATGCAAGGGGGCACAACAGCAAAGTGTGAAACTGCTTACAAAAGCCAAACTAATTATTATTATTATTCATAAAGCAAAACAAATGAATTATGTTTACACAGTTATTTTTCTTTTAAAATGGAAAACATTATTTTCACCAGTGCAGTTTTCCTTAGCAAAAAATCAAATTACATATCATGGTGGCCAGCTAGAAACATCAGTTTTATTTGCTCTGACAGCTTTTGGAAGAGCTGCATTTTCTCCACATGATCAGAAGCCACACGGGTGAGAATTCAGAGAGAAAGGGAAAAGGTGTTAAAAAAATGCTGGGAGGGAAATGCTGCAACTGTTTTGCTAAACTACAATGATCTGCCAAATTAGCACATTTTCATTTGTTCCCCATTTCTTTCTTGTATTTTGTGAAGAAAATCCTCTAAATGAGTTTTTGATTTGTTTTTGTGAGGAATGAGGGGGAGAGAAGGGTGCAGTAACTGGTGAGATGTGGTAGAATGAAGCACTGTGATAGTGATGGGGCTATTTGTATCATTCATTCTCATTTTGGAGAGGTACTTCAAAAGTAATATATGGAAAATGGCAAAGGAGAACCAGGTGGTTTAGGAGATCACCATGGGGATAATCCAGTTAAATGGTGACTAAGGAGAGAGACAACAATGAGATTCAAAAAAGCCCTTAAACTGTAACGGGCCTCCCAAGTATGGTGATAGCTCAGAAAACGTTTCACTGTGTCATTGCGTGGCAAAAAAAAATGTAGAGTTGTTGTGACAATGTTCTTCCTCTACCTTGGTGGGTCCTGCGCTTATTGGCAGATTTGCACACCTCAGTGATCTTCCTTCTGGTGGAACCCACAGTCTGGGTCAACTCCTCCTGTGTCTGATCAGGAGTTGTGAGGTTTGGGGGGAACCCAGACCCGCCCTCTATTCCGGGTTCCAGCCCAGGGCCCTGTGGATTGCAGCTGTCTATAGTGCCTCCTTTAACAGCTGCATGACAGCTACAACTCCCTGGGCTACTTCCCCATGGCTTCCTCCAAACATCTTCTTTATTCTCACCGCAGGACCTTCCTCCTGGTGTCTGATAACGCTTGTATTCCTTAGTCCACAAGCAGCACACCCACGCCCTCTCAGCTCCTTGCATCTCTTGCTCCCAGCTCCTCGCACGCCCACCACAACCTGAAGTGAGCTCCTTTTTAAACCCAGGTGCCCTGATTAGCCTGCTTTGATTGGCTACAGGTGTTCTAATCAGCCTGCATGCCTTAACTGGTTCTAGCAGGTTCCTGATTACTGTAGTACAGCCCCTGCTCTGGTCACTCAGGGAACAGAAAACTACTCATCCAGTGACCAGTATATTTGCCCTCTACCAGACTCTTGTACCCCACTGGTCTGGGTCTGTCATAAACAGATAGCTAAGGGTTAATGTCTCTTTCACCTGAAACACCTGACCAGAGAACCAATCAGGAAACCGGATTTTTTCAACCTTGGGTGGAGGGAAGTGTGTCTCTGAGTCTTTTGTCTGTCTTCCTGCTGTCTCTGAGCTTTGGAGAAGTACTTTCTACTTTCTAGTCTTCTGTTTCTAAGTGTAAGGACAAAGAGATCAGATAGTAAGTTATATGGTTTCTTTTCTTTGGTATTTACATGAATATAAGTGCTGAAGTGCTTTGATTTGTATTCTTTTTGAATAAGGCTGTTTATTCAATATTCTTTTAAGCAATTGACCCTGTGTTGTATCATCTTAATACAGAGAGCGCATTTGTATGTATTTTTCTTTCTTTTTATATAAAGCTTTCTTTTAAGACCTGTTGGAGTTTTTCTTTACTTCAGGGAAATTGAGTCTGTACTCACCAGGGAATTGGTGGGAGGAAGAAATCAGGGGAGAGCTGTGTGTTGGATTGCTAGCCTGATTTTGCATTCCCTCTGGGGGGAATAGGAAAGTACTTTCTGTTTCCAGGATCGGGAACAGAGAGGGGGGAGTCTCGGTGTAGTTTCACAGAGCTTGTGTTTCTGTATCTCTCCAGGAGCACCTGGAGGGGGGAAGGGGAAAAGGATTATTTCCCTTTGTTGTGAGACTCAAGGGATTTGGGTCTTGGGGTCCCCGGGGAAGGTTTTTCAGGGGGACCAGAGTGCCCCAAAACACTCTAATTTTTTGGGTGGTGGCAGCAGGTACCAGGTCCAAGCTGGTGACTAAGCTTGGAGGTTTTCATGCTAACCCCCATATTTTGGACGCTAAGGTCCAAAATCTGGGAATAAGGTTATGATATGGTGTGCAGCGTTGTGGGAAAGATACAATCCAGAAGCCAGTAGGAATATTATATTTTTCTTTTCTCTGCTAGGGGCTTTTTAGCAGAGAGAAACAGTTTGGTTTTAAAAAGGGAACCAGAGAGAATTTTTTTTTTTCTGCTCTCTAGCAGTTTGTGGTTTGCATATTAAGCGAGAAGACTGTTAAGGGTCTTTTGTCATGCAATAGCCCTCCCATTAGGTGGCAAGTACTAGCACTTATATGCATGCAAATTAAGTGGTTTTTCTGGTTTCCCTTCATTGAACATTAGCTAGAGAGAGAAAGGGAAAAAAGCACTGTTGCTAGGCAGACTCCAAGAGGGAACAGAGCCTGCAGTTCAAAAGAGAAACACCGGAGGGCACCCCAACACAAGAAAACAGGAACCATGTCTACCAGGACAAAAATGGAGGCCGAAGACCAATTCAAAGAAGCTGAACACAGGCGAGAGATGGAAAAACACAAACAGGAACTAGAAATAAAACAAAAAGAGATGGAGATAAAAGAAAAGGAAGAAAGCCTCAAACTGGCAGCCTTCCAAAGAGAACAGGCAGCCCAAGAGGCAGCACACAAAAGAAAACTAGAAGAAGAAGAGGTGGCCCACCGCCGAGAAATGGAAAAGCACCAAAAAGAAATGGAAAAACAACAAAAAGAAATGGAAAAACAACAAAAAGAGAATGAAGAGAAGGAAAAACAGAGAAAACATGAACTGGAGATGGCAAAAGCTGGGCTGCATGTGCCAGCCAACCCTAACAACCCGGCACCAATTATTGCTCCACAGCACAGGAAATTTCCCACCTACAAGGCAGGTGATGACACCGAGGCCTTCTTGGAAAATTTTGAAAGAGCCTGTCTTGGGTACAGCATCCCCGAAGACCAGTACATGGTAGAATTAAGGCCACACCTCAGTGGACCTTTAGCAGAGGTGGCAGCTGAAATGCCCAAGCCGCAAATGAATGACTATAAACTTTTTCAAACCAAGGCCAGATACAGGATGGGGATAACCCCAGATCATGCCCGTCGGCGCTTCAGAACCCAAAAATGGAAACCAGAGGTGTCATTTCCCAAACACGCCTACTACATTGCAAAAAACTATGAGGCCTGGTTAACAGGAAACAACATTCAAACCTTGGAAGAAGTGAACCTCCTCATACAAATGGAGCAGTTCTTGGATGGTGTTCCTGAAGACATCACACGGTACATACAAGATAGAAATCCCAAAACTATCGCTGAGGCGGGGGAGATTGGAGCCAAATGGATGGAACTGGCAGAAAGCAAAAAAGCTACTGTCAAGGGAAACGATTACCCCAGGGGGCACACAGACCATAAACCCTACAACCGAGGACAGCCAAAGACCCTACATACCACCCAAGTAAAGCCACAGATACCCTACTCTTCAACCTCACCAGTCTCCAGTAACTCACCTCGGCCCAGTGACCCATCAGATGGAAGATGCTTTAAGTGTAATGAACTGGGACATATCAAGGCCAACTGTCCCAAGAACACCATGCGAGTGCAATTCATTACACCACCATCACCCCAAAGATCCCCAGGCCCAGATGCCTCTCAAATACCCTTGGAGCGAAGGGAAAATTTGAGAGTGGGCGGAAAGAAGGTTACTGCGTGGAGAGACACGGGGGCACAAGTGTCAGCTATCCACCAATCCTTCGTTGACCCCAAATTCATCAACCCAAAGGCCAAAGTTACAATTTACCCCTTCATGTCACAAGCTGTAGACTTGCCTACAGCTCAACTGCCTGTCCAGTACAAAGGCTGGTCAGGAATGTGGACTTTTGCAGTCTATGACAATTATCCTATCCCCATGCTACTGGGGGAAGACTTGGCCAACCAGGTGAGGCGGGCCAAGAGAGTGGGAATGGTTACCCGTAGCCAAGCCAGGCAAGCTTCCAGACCCATTCCTGTTCCTGAACCGTCCACAGAAGCCCCGTCTGTGTTACCAGAAACCCAGACAGAGGTAGTGGACCCGGATTCCATGCCTACCACTGAAACAGCCACAGCACCTCCAGTCCCAGGCCCGGAACTGAAACAGCAACCAGCACCAGCAAGTGCAACCACATCTTCAAACTCAACGCCAGAGGGCGCCAGCGAGCCAGAACTGGCAGAAGCACACGACAGCCATACCCAAAAGGCTCAGCCAGAGCCTGAAATACCCTCAGGTGCACCAGCGGAGAGCGGTTCACCAGCAACGGAAACAACCCCATCACCTACATCGCTTCCAGAGGGACCAAGCCCAAGTCCACAGTCTGAGGAAGAACTGGTGACCCCAGCCTCAAGGGAACAGTTCCAGGCTGAGCAGGAAGCAGATGACAGCCTTCAGAAAGCGTGGGCGGCGGCACGGAGCACCCCACCGCCTCTCAGCTCTTCTAATCGATCCCGGTTTGTTATAGACCAAGGACTTTTATACAAGGAAATTCTTTCTGGTGGACACCGGGAAGAATGGCAGCCGCAAAAACAGTTGGTGGTTCCAACTAAGTACCGGGGGAAGCTCTTAAGCTTAGCCCATGATCATCCCAGTGGCCATGCTGGGGTGAACAGAACCAAGGACCGGTTGGGGAAGTCCTTCCACTGGGAGGGCATGGGCAAGGATGTTGCCAAGTATGTCCGGTCTTGTGAGGTATGCCAAAGAGTGGGTAAGCCTCAAGACCAGGTCAAGGCCCCTCTCCAGCCACTCCCCATAATTGAGGTCCCATTTCAGCGAGTAGCTGTGGATATTCTGGGCCCTTTTCCAAAAAAGACGCCCAGAGGAAAGCAGTACGTACTGACTTTAGTGGACTTTGCTACCCGATGGCCAGAAGCAGTAGCTCTAGGCAACACCAGGGCTAACACTGTGTGCCTGGCCCTAACAGACATCTTTGCCAGGGTAGGTTGGCCCTCTGACATCCTTACAGATTCAGGGTCTAATTTCCTGGCAGGGACCATGGAAAAACTGTGGGAAACTCATGGGGTGAATCACTTGGTTGCCACCCCGTACCACCATCAAACCAATGGCCTGGTGGAAAGGTTCAATGGAACTTTGGGGGCCATCATAAGAAAATTCATCAACGAATTCTCCAATAATTGGGACCTAGTGTTGCAGCAGTTGCTGTTTGCCTACAGGGCTGTACCACATCCCAGTTTAGGGTTTTCACCATTTGAACTTGTGTATGGTCACGAGGTTAAGGGGCCATTACAGTTGGTGAAGCAGCAATGGGAGGGGTTTACGCCTTCTCCAGAAACTAACATTCTGGACTTTGTAAGCAACCTACAAAGCACCCTCCGACACTCTTTAGCCCTTGCTAGAGAGAACCTAAAGGATGCTCAAGAAGAGCAAAAGGCCTGGTATGACAGACATGCCAGAGAACGTTCCTTCAAGGTAGGAGACCAGGTTATGGTCTTGAAGGCGCAACAGGCCCATAAGATGGAAGCATCATGGGAAGGGCCATTCACGGTCCAAGAGCGCCTGGGAGCTGTGAACTACCTCATAGCATTTCCCAATTCCTCACTAAAGCCTAAAGTGTACCATGTTAATTCTCTCAAGCCTTTCTATTCCAGAGACTTACAGGTTTGTCAGTTTACAGTCCAGGGAGATGATGCTGAGTGGCCTGACGGTGTCTACTACGACGGAAAAAAAGACGGTGGCGTGCAAGAGGTGAACCTCTCAACCACCCTGGAACGTCTGCAGCGGCAACAAATCAAGGAGCTGTGCACTAGCTTCGCCCCATTGTTCTCAGCCACCCCAGGACGGACTGAACGGGCATACCACTCCATTGATACAGGTAATGCTCACCCAATCAGAACCCCACCCTACCGGGTGTCTCCTCATGCCCAAGCTGCTATAGAATGGGCATCTCCAGTGGTTCTAGTACCCAAACCAGATGGGGAAATACGCTTTTGCGTGGACTACCGTAAGCTAAATGCGGTAACTCGTCCGGACAACTATCCAATGCCACGCACTCAAAGTTGCTGATGCACTCTCCCGTGAGAGTTTCCCAGAATCCAGTAGTTAAAAAGTGTTCTTAACATGTAAAAGTCTGTTAGTTATATACTTAGTAGTATATGTAAAGGTGCATGTGTTGTATTAATCTGTTTATTTTCAAGTTCTAGAAGTAAATTGCCGCCAGTGAGCTTCCCCACTGTCTGCAATTTGGGGGGCGTGTCATAAACAGATAGCTAAGGGTTAATGTCTCTTTCACCTGAAACACCTGACCAGAGAACCAATCAGGAAACCGGATTTTTTCAACCTTGGGTGGAGGGAAGTGTGTCTCTGAGTCTTTTGTCTGTCTTCCTGCTGTCTCTGAGCTTTGGAGAAGTACTTTCTACTTTCTAGTCTTCTGTTTCTAAGTGTAAGGACAAAGAGATCAGATAGTAAGTTATATGGTTTCTTTTCTTTGGTATTTACATGAATATAAGTGCTGAAGTGCTTTGATTTGTATTCTTTTTGAATAAGGCTGTTTATTCAATATTCTTTTAAGCAATTGACCCTGTGTTGTATCATCTTAATACAGAGAGCGCATTTGTATGTATTTTTCTTTCTTTTTATATAAAGCTTTCTTTTAAGACCTGTTGGAGTTTTTCTTTACTTCAGGGAAATTGAGTCTGTACTCACCAGGGAATTGGTGGGAGGAAGAAATCAGGGGAGAGCTGTGTGTTGGATTGCTAGCCTGATTTTGCATTCCCTCTGGGGGGAATAGGAAAGTACTTTCTGTTTCCAGGATCGGGAACAGAGAGGGGGGAGTCTCGGTGTAGTTTCACAGAGCTTGTGTCTCTGTATCTCTCCAGGAGCACCTGGAGGGGGGAAGGGGAAAAGGATTATTTCCCTTTGTTGTGAGACTCAAGGGATTTGGGTCTTGGGGTCCCCGGGGAAGGTTTTTCAGGGGGACCAGAGTGCCCCAAAACACTCTAATTTTTTGGGTGGTGGCAGCAGGTACCAGGTCCAAGCTGGTGACTAAGCTTGGAGGTTTTCATGCTAACCCCCATATTTTGGACGCTAAGGTCCAAAATCTGGGAATAAGGTTATGATAGGGTCTGTCACAGTTGTGTATCCACATACTGGTGGCAATGCAGCCAAAACAACCTCACTCTCCATGAGCAGCCTCACCTCTGCACTGAGCAGAATGATCAAATAAATCCTTGTAAAAAACCCTTAGGCTAAGGGAACAGTTGTCTAGTACCACTTTCTGGGACTGGGACTACTCTAGAAGGTAGGAATGGAATCTCCCAGTGAGAGCCTGTCTATCCCTACTAGGATCTGCAGTCATTCAACTCAACAGCACCTCCAAGTGAATGCTATCAAAGTCTAGAGCTGCTCAGAAAAATAGGAGTCAAAGGGAGGGTGATCAGATAGCAAGTGTGAACAAATGGAATACAGGATGGTGAGTTATAGGCACCTATATAAGACATATCTTTCCTATCTTTTCATCTATATAAGACAAATCCCCGAATATCAGGACTGTCCCTATAAAATCAGGACATCTGGTCACCCTAGGCAAGGTAGGGGTTCCCTGTAAGAAACTACAACAAAAATCATTTTCATTGACATTTTCCATGGAAAAACTTGACTTTTTGGCACAACCCCCACCACCACCACCACCAGCAGAAGGGTGGCCCCTGGTTGTCTTGGATCTCTTTGCCACTGGATCAGGGTTTTCTTCCTGTCAAGGCTCATGTAGTCACCACATGCGCAGTGGTTTCCTCACATTAAAAGACTTTATACGCTGGCCTCTGCCACCTCACACCCATACAAAGCCCTGTGGTGAAGGACAAGAGGTGGTGAAGACAGGAGCAGTGATCTCTGGGAGTCTTTAGTCACAAATCTGCACACAGGTGGCAGCCATGTGACAATTGTCTTGTGCTTGGATGAGACAGAAGTGCATTTTGGCAGCAGTAGCTATGGCTGAGCAGATCTTTTTAGGATCCCCTCTGCTCACCCCAAATGGGGAGGAGGCTAGAAAAGGTGCCCCAAACTTAGGCTGTCTCACACTTCTGATTGGATGGCTGCATCCAGTGGGATCACTTAACTCTGTGGCTGAAACAAGAGATGTAAGACAATGAATTTCACCACCTGGAATGTCTACACCCTTATGGACTCTCAGCACAGTGAATGCCCAGAAAGAAGAACTGCCATAACTGCCAGAGAACTGGCAAGATCCAACACTGACATTGCAGCTCTTAGTGAGACCTGCCAGGCCGATGAGGGCCAATTAAAAAAGGATGGAGGTGGCTACACCTTTTGGAAAGGAAAGTCACCCAAAGAGAGATGCATTCATGGGACTGGCTTTGCCATCCAAAATAAGATCACCAGTCAGCTTTTGAAGCTTCCCATGGGGATCAACGAACATCTCATAACTCTTCGGCTCAAGCTCAGCAACAACCAATATGCCACAATCATCAGTGCATACACCCCAACACTTGAGGATGAGGAAGAAGACAACAAGGAACCATTTTATAGTGTTTTCAATGCAGTCCTCACAGTCACACCTAAGGCAGACAAACTCATCCTACTGAGAGATTTCAATGCCAGAGTCAGACGGGACTCCCAACTCTGGAACGGCACAATAGGCAAAGAATCTGTGAGAAATGTAAACCTCAATGGTAGTCTCCTCCTCAACAAATGTGTGGAGCATTATCTGCTCATCACAAACACCATCTTTAAGCAGAGTAACAAATGTAAGATCACATGGAAACATTCTCAGTCCAAACACTGGCACCTCCTTGACTTTGTTATAGTCGGAGCCCGAGATTACACCAATGTCCATGTAACATGAGTCATGAGAGGTATGGATCACTGTTGGACAGACCATCGATTAGTAAGATCAGTCATGTACCTGCAGCTGGCTCCACCACAAATACCCAAAGACTAAGCGAAAGCAGTACAACATCAAAGCACTCCAAGATCAAGCCAGCTGCAAGACGTTCCACCAACACCTGTCTAAGATGCCCTCTAACTTGCCTGATAACATCACTGACATTCAAAAGCACTGGGATCAACTTAAAAATACCATTCACAGTGCATGTGCTGAAACTATAGGATATTCCACTCATAGGCACCAAGACTGATTTGACAAAAACAATGAGGCAATCCTAGCATTAATTCAACAGAAAAGAACTGCATTCTGTAACTGGCAAAATGATTCCCTAACCAACGAAAACATGAGGCCTATCTCATGAGACCTGCTCAAAGCCAAAGTTCAAAGAAGGCTATGTGACATCAAAAAGAATCGGTGGCGAGAGAAGGCCTCTGAGATCCAGGGTTTTGCAGACCTGGGTGACACAAGAAGCTTCTTTCAAGCAACAAAAGCTATATATGGGCCAAGCTACTAAGTCCCAACCCCCTTGCTTTCCCAGGATGGCTCCACCCTCCTCAAGGACAATGCAGCCATTAAACAACGCTGGAAGGAGCACTTTGAGAGAATACTAAACCACAAATCCAAGGTCTCTGAAGACACCACTGAGTCTATTCCACAGTACTCAGCAATGAAACACCTTGCTGATCCTCCATCTTCTGAGGAAGTCCAGCGTGCTATTACCCAGACAATTGCTTCTAAATTTTTTTTGTGAAACTGAAACAAAAATGGCATTTAGCAATTCCACCATTTCCTGTTATTGTTCTTTCCCTCCTCATTGAATAATGGGCTTACCCCGTCTTTGGTCTTCCTTGCTTCTAATGTATTTGTAAAATGTTTTCTTGTTACTCTTTATGTCTCCAACTAATTTTATCTCATTTTGTGCCTTGGCCTTTCTAATTTTGTCCCTACATGTTTCTGTTGGTGTTTTTTATATTCATCCTTTGTAATTTAATCTAGTTTCCATTTTTTGTAAAACTTTTTTGAGTTTCAGATCTTTGAAGATCACCTGGTTAAGCCAGGGTGGTCTCTTGCCATACTTCCTATCTTTCCTACACAGTGGGATAGTTTGCTTTTGTGCCCTTAAAAATGTCACCTTGAAAAACTGCCAATTCTCTCAAATTATTTTTCCCCTTAGATTTGTTTCCCCAGGGATCTTACTTGCCAACTCTCTAAGTTTGCTAAAGTCTTCCTTCCTGAAACCCAATATCTTTATTCTGCTGCTTTCCCTCCTACCATTCCTTAAAATCATGAACTCTACCATTTCATGATCACTTTCTCCCATGCTTCCTTCCACTTTCAAATTCTCAACCAGTTTCTCCCTGTATGTCAAAATCAAATCTAGAACAGCCTTTCCCCTAATTGCTTTCTCCACTTGTTGAAATAAAAATGTATCTCCAATGCATTCCAAGAAATTATTGGATAATTTCTGCCCTGCTATATTATTTTCCCAACACATCTGAGTAGTTGAAGTCCCCCATCACCACCCAGTCCTGTGCTTTGGATGATTTTGTTAGTTGTTTTTAAACATCCACCTCCTCTTTCTGGCTAGATGGCCCTGCCATGACCTCACCCTTGTTTTTAACCCTTTTTATCCTTTCACAAAAACTTTCAGCAAGTCTGTCACCTATTTCCATCCCAACCTCAGTCCAAGCATATACACCATTGACATACAAGGCAATACCTCCTCCCTTTTTTCCCTGCCTGTCCTTTCTGAACAAGCTGAGACCCTTGTATAACAATATACCAGTCATGTGTATTATCCCACCAGGTCTCCGTAATGCCAACTATGTCAGAGTTGTGATTATTCACTAGCATTTCTAGTTCTTATTCCTTATTCCTCATACTTGCATTATACAGACATCTAAGATACTGATTTGATTTCCCCTCTATGTTCCCTCTTGTCTCTCCTTTGTTCCTGCTATAATTACCCATGCTCTTTCCCCATATGCCAACCCTTCACCGAGGTCTCCATATTTTTTACTTATACGTGGCATTTGTCTCCTGCTCCCATTAAACCTAGTTCAAAGCTTGCCTCACTAAGTTAGTCAGTCTGTGTCCAAAGATACTCTTCCGCTTCCTTGATAGGCAGACCCCATTTCTGCCCAGCAATCCTTCTTCCCAGAACAGCATCCCATGATCAAGGAAGCCGAAGCCCTCCTCGAGACACCATCTTTCCAGCCAGGCATTCACCTCCAAGATGCATCTGTCTCTGCCTGGGTTCCTACCCTTGACTGACAAGATCAAAGAGAACACCATCTGCACCCCCCAACTCCTTCACCCTTACTTGTTTGCATATTTAAGTTAGCAGGAAAAGCAAATTAACAGAAGGATAGCATGGACAGCATGGCATCTGCATGCAGAAGAACAAACAGTGTGGGAGAGGAACTTTGGGGGTATACTTCAAAGGATACATTTCAAAGGTTTACTAGATTGTAAGAAGAGGAGGGAAAAGATATTGTGGTTAGCCATCACTGAAGTGCAAAAAGAGCTTTTTGCATCCATGAAAGCTGGATTGTGGCCTGGAAAGTGGGGGAAAGTCAGGTGATGCTGAGAGGTGGCCACAGATGAGAAAACTGCCTTAGGCCTAGGCTACACTAGGGGGGGTTTGAACTAAGATACTCAACTTCAGCTACACTATTCTCGTAGCTGAAGTCAAAGTATCTTAGTTTGACTAACCTGGCCATCCTCACGGCTGCGAGTCAACTGCCGCGGCTCCCCCATCGACTCTGCTTACTCCTCCTACCGAGGTGGAGTCTGGGCGTCGATTAGTGGATCAATGTATTATGTCCAGACAATATGCGATAAATCGATCCCCGATACATCAAACACTACCCGCCGATCCGACGGGTAGTATAGACATACCCTTGGACAAGGATCATACCTGCTAAGTCTTAGTCACCAGAAAATGTGTTATACTTTGCTGGGGGGTGAATTTTCAGTTTCTATTATCCTTGCTTGGTATCATTTCAATCTCTGTTCTTTATTAATAAACTAATTCATGGTTTTACTATAAGTTTATCTCTGTGCAGTATATTAAAGTGTATCTCGTCAGCTGAGCCAACAGGTTGGTGTGTACACTGTCTCTTTGCAGACAGCCAACTCGATAATTTCTGTGTGTCCAGTGACAGGGGCAGGATACTGCAGGGTAAAGTTCTTCCAGAGGGTTTAGGAACTGATGGCAAAGTAAGGACTGGCAGAGTCCTGAGGCATTTGTTTGGCTGGCTAACAGACTGGAGTGGCAGTGAGCTGTCACCCAATTAGGCAGCAACAAATCTCCCTCTCACTGAGGCATTAGGATAACAAGATGACTTACAGTTCTGGATACCCCAAGAAAGCATCACAGAGACTTTGAGAATGCTATTGTGGAAAAGGAAACTTTCCTGAGCCTTCACCATATCCAGAGGATATTGCTTTAGAACATCCCTGGAGCATGTGATTATTATTACAGTTATTATTGTTATTTGTATTACCATAGCACCTAGGAGTCATAATCATGAACAAGGATCTCAGTGTGCTAGGTGCTGTACAAACACAGAACAAGAAGACAGCCCCTGACCCAAAGAGCTTACAGCCTAAGTATAAAATAAGGGACAAAAGATGGATACAAACAGAAAGACACTGGAGTATGAGGAAACAATGAGACAATAGTGATAAGCAAGATAGGCTGTGATCTCAACACACCAGCTACCCTTCAGATATTTCATCTGTTGCAGACCAAGGGTATGTCTACACTGCAAAGAGAAATCTGGGCTGGGCCATGACAGCTGAGTCAGACTCCTGGGCTCAGGCTGCAGGGCTGTTTTATGGCGGTGTATACTTCTGGGATCCTACCACCTTGGGTCCCAGAGCCCAGGTTCCAGCATGAGCTCAGAAGTCTACACTGCAATTAAATAGCCCCTTAGCCACCAGCAGAGTTGCCCCCACCCCACAAACTGCAAGCCTCAGGCAGACAGCCTGAATGTGCAATGTAAGAGTTCTGCAGAGGAGACAGGAGACCTGCTGCTCCCTTCTTGCTCCCCTAAGGCAGGGAGTCAGAATTTTGTTTAAAAGCAGAGTGATTAACAGGTGACTAAGATAAGAAAGGGCTGTTAGGATGTTTCCTAAAGTTAATCCAGTCCTAGGACGTATCAGGCTAGATATTTCCAGCAGAGACAGGGAAGTGTTAGTACCATTATACAAGGCACTGGTGAGACCTCATCTGGAATAATGTGTGCAATTCTGATCTCCCATGTTTAAGAAAAATGACCGTAATTCAAACTGGAACAGGTGCAGAGAAGGGCTACTAGGTTGATCAAAGGAATGAAAAACCTATCTTATGAGAAGAGTCTCAAAGAGCTTGGCTTGTTTAGTCTAACCAATAGAAGGCTGAGGGGAGAAATGATTACTCTGTGTAAATACATCAGAGAGATAAATACCAGGGATGGAGAGGAGTTTAAGTTAAGTGCCAGTGTGGAACCCAGAACAAATACATATAAATTGGCCATCAACAAATTTAAGCTTGAAATTAGGTGAAGGTTTCTAACCATCAGAGGAGTGAAATTCTGGAACAGCCTCCCAGGGGAGCAGTGGGGGCAAAAAACATAACTAGCTTCAAGACTGAGCTTGATAAGTTTATGGAAAGGATGGTATGATAGGACTGCCTACAATGCATGTGGCCCATCAGTAACTGCCTATAGCAAAAATCCCCAATGGCTAGAGATGGGACACTAGAGTTACTACAAAGAATTCTTTCCCAGGTATCTTCCTGGTGGGTCTTGCCCACATGCTCGGAGTCTGAGGGTATGCCAGATTGGCGGGTAGTAATCAATCTATCAGGGATCGATTTATTGTGTCTAGTGTAGATGCGATAAAATCGATCCCGATCGCTCTGCCATTGACTCTGGAAGTCCACCATGGTGAGAGATGGAAGTAGAGTCGACGGGGGAGTGGCAGCGGTCCACTCGCCGTCATCCTCACAGACAGGTAAATTGATCTTAGGTCGACACTCCCCCTTCCCCAACCCCCAGTGTAGACCTAACCTAACATCATCATATTTGGAGTCAGAGACTGTGGGGATTTTCACCTTCTTCTTCAGTACGGGGCAGGGCCACTTGCAGGTTTAAAGTAGTGTAGATGGTGAATTCTCTGTAACTTGAAGTCTTTAAGCCATGATTTGAGGACTTCAGTAACTCAGCCAGAGGTTAGGGGTCTGTAACAAGAGTGAGTGGGTCCATAGGGCCTGACTCCCCTCTTTCCCGTGGGTGCTTGACCCCCTCCACCTCGGCCCTGCCCACACTCCACCCCTTCCATGAGGCCCCGCTCCTTCCTGCCCCCATTCCAACCCCTTCCCCAAATCCCCACTCCATCCTTTCCCGCTCCTCCCCCCCCCCCTGCAGAGTACTAATGTTGTCAAACAGCTATTTGGCGGCAGCCGGGTGGAAAGGGCTGGGAGGTAGGTGGAGGAGCAGGGACACGGCGTGCTCAGGGGTGGGCGGAGGTGGGGTAGTGTGTGAGGGAAGCTTGGCTGCCGTTGAGTACAGAGCACCCACTAATTTTTCCTCATGGGTGCTCCAGCCCTGGAGCACCTATGGAGTCGGAGCCTATGGGGTGGGTGAAGTTCTGTGGCCTGAAATGTGCAGAAGGTCAGGCTAGCTAGATGATCACGATGGTCTCTTCTGAGTTTAGTGAGAGTATCTGAGTCAGAATATACATTACACTTTTAAACCTTACCATACTTTTAAACCTGACTTGCCACAAGATGTCAGAACACGTTAGTATTAGAGCTGAGTAGGTCTAATATTTAATATTTTTCTTTATATAGGAATTAGATACAGTGCTCCTGTCAGATAATTTCTAAGTTTTTATCTGAAAAAAAAAACTAGAATTTTCAGTTGCCTAAGTAGCCCCTGGAATCATGATTAAAGTTGCTCTCCACCCTGAAAAATCTGAAATGGTGCCCCTGTGGGAAGGCATGGAATTTGTCCTCCCCCCACCACACATGGCCCCTTTGGCCTGACTGGAGCCATCCCCCCAAATATAGATGTCAAACTACACCTATACCTTTAGCCCCTGCCCATCAAGCCTGAGTCAGCTGGCACAGGCCAGCTGCAGGTGTCTATGCTTTGTAGACATACCCCAAGATACCAAGATATGCAAAAGTGACCTGTGAAAGTGATGTATGGGGAGAAAATGTTTAAGAGGCATGGTAAGAATAGTCAATGATCAGTTCTCCCCAGATTTGTCCTCCTATTTGTTATTTGAAGACATTTTCTTACAAATATTGTTTAAAGTAACTTACATTTAAATAGCCTCTTTGCCTACAGCCACTTACGGGATGTCAGCAGTAGAAGCACACCTTTTTTTTTCTTTTTCTTTTTTTAATAGGACAGAAAGCGAGGAATAATTTTTCCACTTGTAATTACAAAGGGAAGTTTATGTAGGCAGGATACTCAAGTTGGAATTTGGCCAGGCACACCAGGATTAACATTATTACTCTTACAAAAGCCAGCAGTGCCATCTTTTCTCAAAAAAAGGTAGTCCAGAGGACCCTCAACTTACATTTCTTCGCAAAGACAAAACCACGGGCGTTGCGGTACCCCTTAGCATTATGCAGCAAAGCAACAGAAAGCCAGTGAAGGAATTTGAAGAGGGGCTGGAGGTGGTCAAAGCAGCAACAGAAGATTATTTTTGTGACAGCATTTTGAACACACTGAGGCTGGGAGACCAGAGAGGAAGAAGTGGCAATACTCAAGGCAAGAAATAACCCAGGCCCAGATAAGAGTTCTGTTGACAGGATATTGCCGCAACATTGATATGAAGGGTGAAGTAAAGAAAGGAGTCAAAAGTTACAGCCTGGTTTTCAGCTGGAGGGATGGGGAGGCAAGTGGAATCATCAGTAGCAGCTGAAATGAGGGGAAGTTCTCTTTGCCTGTCAGAAACCATCCTGAGCTTTCTTCCTAATCAGCGTTCAGCTACAGCATCTTATATAACTGTAGGAAAATGTCAGCAAAACAGCAATGAGTGGTTCGTTCAGCCGACCTGGTGGACAGTGTTTGAAATTGTTTGAAATTAGAAACTCAGGATGGAAAATTCTGACACAACAGCCACTGCCCACATAGCACATTAGCACCCTCTGGGAAAGGACTTGGCTTGGGACCACGCTCTTCCGAGCAACAAATCTCACAGGACAAGCTAGAGCCATTACATTTTCATTTAGACTTTGTACCTTTCTGAGTTTTTTTGCTGGGGGAAAGATGGATTGTTAGCATCAGATTCTACATCAGTGGTACCCAAACTTTTTCCCTTCATGACCCCATTTTCAGATATATTGCTTCCCGTGACCCCAGAGAGCTTGGGCTTTGCACAGCATGACCTCATGCCGTAAAGAGAATGCCAAATTACCCTACAAAATGGTGTCATCCGCAGAGTGTGACCTCGCACGCACAGTATGTGCAAGATCACTCAATGTGGAGGATGCCATTTTGTAAAATGGCATCCTTTGGGCACTTGGGATTTCCGCGACCTCATCTGCTCATGGAGCAACTCCATTTGGGGTTGTGACCCACAGTTTGGGAGCTGCTGTTCTAGTAATGAGGAGAATATTTGTGACAGACCCAGACCAGTGGGGTACAGGAGTCTGGTAGAAGGCAAATACACTGGACACTGGATAAGAAGTTTTTTGTTCCCTGAGTGACCAGAGCCGGGGCTGCACTAGAGTAATCAGGAACCTGCTAGAACCAATGAAGGCAGACAGGCTGATCAGATCACCTACAGTCAATCAAGGCAGGCTAATCAGGGCACCTGGATTTAAAAAGGAGCTCACTCCAGTCAGGTAGGGAGGAGCCAGAGGAGAGGAAGTGCGTGTGAGGAGCTGGGAGCAAGAGGCACAAGGAGCTGAGAGTGAGAGGCTGTGCTGCTGGAGGACTAAGGACTACAAGCTTTATCAGACACCAGGAGGAAGGTCCTGTGGTGAGGATAAAGAAGGTGTTTGGAGGAGGCCATGGGGAAGTAGCCCAGGGAGCTGTAGCTGTCATGCAACTGTTACAGGATGTACTATAGACAGCTGCAATCCACAGGGCCTTGGGCTGGAACCTGGAGTAGAGGGCGGGCCCGGGTTCCCCCCAAACCTCACAACTCCTGATCAGACACAGGAGGAGTTGACCCAGACTGTGGGGAAGATCACTGAGATGAGCAAATCTGCCAATAAGCACAGGACCCACCAAGGTAGAGGAAGAACTTTGTCACAGTACCTAAACAGGCAGATGGAGATTATTGTGTGGAGTTGCATACTTATTTTCTGAAACATCTTTTGCTCTGTTTTTTACCTTCCCCAATTTTTTTTAATAATTTTTTTGTTTTGTTTTTTCTTGTATTGCTTAGCAGCCCACTTTAATTTTATAAGATTATCCCCTGGAGTCAGCCCAATCCTTAAAACCACACCTATGACTCCACTGCACTTGCTGGCCGGGCACACCATCGCATGCTCCATAAATGCTGCATGATCCCACCAATCCTCTTCTGCTAGTGATGTAGTCAGACTAGCAGGAAAGAGTGGTGCAGGTTTCCTTTGAGGATGAGGACTGAGAGGTCTAATATAGAGTGATATATTTGTGAAAAGGTGACAGGGTGTTTTTCTCTTTTATCATTTTTGTGTGGAGTTCATTCCAGAACACAGTGATTGTCTGGTTTCACAATGCTATTAGGGCATTTAGCACATTGGATGAGTGTGGACTAGGTCTGAGGGCCCCCTGCTGGAGGCCTCCAGACCTGCATCACCCTGTCCCAGATTAGATGAATGAGAAATCACCCAGGCAGCCTAGAGTGGCTGCAGAAGAATGGCCAACAGAGAGGCTGCTGGAGCGACCAATAAGGGGCCAAAAGGGCCAGATAAAAGGCCAGCAGCAGAGCAAAGCCTTCAGTTGCTGTGTGGAGCTTGACGAGGGAGGGCAGGGTGCCTGGCTGGCTAAAGGAACAGCAGGACTGGGGATAGCTAACTGCAGAGAGCTTACCGGACAGAACTGAGCCCAGCAAAGGCTGCCAACGATCGGGTGCCTGGCTGGCTAGATAGAGTAGCAGCAGAGCTGTCGAAAGGTCAGTGTGGGCGGGGTGAGCCCGGGAGACTGAGCACAAAACCTGGCCAGACCAGTTGCGGGTACCAAGATGGGCCCCGGTCTAGGTGTCTGAAGAAGTCAGTGCCTCTGGGGAAAGGCCTAAGAGCTACTGCCCCATACCAGGTTCGTGATAAGAACTTGGGACTGTATGCCCCGAAAGGAGGAACAGCGTGTGAGGTTCGGTCATACGGCTGAGCTGCTGAAGACCAGCTGAGAGAACCACCGGCTGGGGGGGATGCTCATGAGAGGTGAGTGCCATCCCGTTGAAAGAACAAAAAACCAAAAGCAGGCTCACACCTAACTGAAGGGGGGCCATCCATGAGAGGTGGGTGCCCCCCTGTAAAAAGAACTATGTTTGCAGCACAGGCACCGACTTACCAAAGTGCTAGGGGGTGCTTGATTCACACCTCTGCCTCAAGCCCGCTCCCACTTCCCCAGCCCCTCCCCCAAGGCTCCACTTCCACCCCTGCTCCATCTCTTCCCACCCAGTTCCGCCTCCTCCCGAGTGCTCCCCATCCTCACTCTTCCCCCCTCCCTCCCAACCTCCTGCGTGCCGCAAAACAGCTGATCACAGCGGGTGGGAGACATGGGAAGGGAAGAGGAGGCACTGATCCACAGGGCCTGGCAGCAGGCAGGAGGCACTGAGGAGGTGGGGGGAGCTGATAGGGAGGCTTTCAGTGGGTGCTCAGCACCCACCATTTTTTCCCCACGGGTGATCCAGCCCCAGAGCACCCACGGAGTCAGTATCTATGGTTTGCAGGCACTATTGGCCAGAGAAAAGGGAGCACTCACGAAAGGCGGATGCTGACCCTAAGGTTACCAGATGTCCCAATTTTATAGGGACAGTCCCAATTTTGGGGGCTTTTTCTTGTATAGACACCTATTACCGCACCACCACCCCATCCTGATTTTTTTTACACTTGCTCTCTGGTCACCCTAATTAACCCCATTACAATGAGGTGCACCACATGTTGTGGTAGTAGGCATGTGTAGGACCTGTGGATCTTGTAGGGTGTGTCTTGGGGGGTGTTGATCATTGTAGCAGCGGAGATATGTCAGCAGGTTTTTCATCTGTTATGGCAGAGTCTAGTGCTGCTTTGAGTTGATGTGTCCTGGTCTGTGGGGAGCCTGCTTCTGATGATGAGCTTCGAGAGATTGGGTGGGGGGGCATTTTAAGGCCAGAAGAGAGGGTTCAGGAAAGCTTACCTCTCACCTTGTTCTATGCTGTGGGTTAGATTGCAAATTCAGAAGCATAATTCTGCAAAGATGGACAAATCTGGTAGCATGTCACTATCTTCTGCTGCAGTTGTTTGATGGCCAGAGATTCCATTAGTGCCTCTTTTCATTAGATGAAGGTTTCTAACCATCAGAGGAGTGAAGTTCTGGAACAGCCTTCCAAGGGGAGTAGTGGGGGCAAAAGACCTATCTGGCTTCAAGGCTGAGCTTGATAAGTTTATGGAGGGGATGGTATAATGGGATAGCCTAATTTTGGCAATTAATTCATCTTTGACTACTAGTGGTAAATATGCCCAAAGGCTTGTGATGGGATGTTAGATGGAGTGGGATCTGAGTTACTATAGAGAATGCTTTCCTGGGTGTCTGGCTGGTGAGTCTTGCCCACATGCTCAGGGTTTAGATGATCACTATATTTGGAGTCAGGAAGGAATTTTCCTTCAGGGCAGATTGGCAGAAGCCCTGGGGGGTTTTCGCCTTCCTCTGCAGCATGGGGCACAGGTCACTTGCTGGAAGATGCTCTGCACCGTGAGGTCTTTAAACCATGATTTGAGACTTCATTGGCTCAGACATAGGTTAGGGGTTTGATACAGGAGTGGGTGGGTGAGATTATGTGGCCTGCATTGTGCAGGACGTCAGACTAGATGATCATAATGGTCCCTTCTGACCTTAAAGTCTATGATTCTATGACAATGGTAAAGTAACACAGATAAAGCCACTTTCTCTGAGCACTGAACAAGAGACTTAGAATAGGGAAAACAGTGTTATCCCTAGGGCTGCCTCTCTCCCCTTCACTGCAGAGTTTCTGTATGGAACCTTCCTGTAAGTGTGTGGACTCACCCCCTGCAGTGCCTCCTGCTGGTCTCTGTTGGGAATTAGCTCTGCCAGCTTCCAGAGCGCCCTCTGCAAGCTAGTGATCCACCTTACCACTGGCCCCCATGTCTCTCCCAGGACCCCGGTGCCCCTTTCTCTGGGGTGTTGCCCCTCTGGCAGTAACCCATCAGTCTTGGGGTCTTCCCACCCCCTATCCCCACCTTGCTTCAGTGTAAGGCTACTGCCAGTCACAAGCTAGCCCCCCTTCCCCAGGGCAGACTGCAGTGTATGCCACTCATCACTGGCAAGGGGGGTTTGGGTCTGCTGCCTCTGTCTAGCCTTGGGCTGTCCTCTACAACCCCACTACCTGTTTGGCCTTATACTAGGCCACAGCCTGGGGGTTTTCCAGGCCAGAGTTCCCCAGCTCCCTTAGCCTTCCCCCAGTCCTGCTCCACTCCAGGTACTTTATCTAGCTCCCCAGCAGCCAGGTCCACCTCCCACCACAGCTAAAGGAGCCTCTTCATTCCTGGCTCACTGCCTTCTTATAAGGGCCAGATGGGCCCTCATTAAGCCAGCTACAGCTGTGACTGCTTTCCCAATCAGCCCAGCATTCAGAGCTGCAGCCCTCTCCAGGGCTGCTTGTACCCTTCCAGGGCCGGAGCTGGGTGATCACCCCGCTGCACTTTCTCAGCCACTCTTTCCTGGTGGGCTTCCTGCTGCACTTTCAAAGAAACAGTGCACACATCCTCACATCACCGACTGCTGCAGGGATAAGGGAGCCAAGTTGTTCTGTACCAGAGAAGAATGGTAGATGCTTTGGAGCAGAATTATTATTACTTGGTTTTTATAGATCCTCATGGAAACTTCACAGTGATTCACAAAATTATAAATAACGGGCCAGATCCCCACCTCCACTGCACAGAACAGTTCAGGACATGAAGTCAAGCTCTAGCTGGATAAAGTAGCCATCAGGGGAAGTTAAGAAGGCAGAATGTAATTACCCATAATAAAATTTGGCCAGGACATTGATTCAGTTCTAACTTAGAAAAAGCAGAGTGATACCAAGTGAAGCAATGTAGCTGAGTGGAAACATTAGTGAATGGAGAGTCAAAAGACCTCAGCTCTTTTCCTGTCTCCGCTGATAAACTTTTGCAACTCATGTCACTTGTCTACCTTAGTTTTCTCATCTGTAAAAGGGGACTAGTGATAATGATTCTTTGTAAAGCACTTTGAGACCTATAGATGAATATCACTATATGTGAGCTAGGTACTATTATCCTCGTGAGTGCAATGCCAGCCTCACTTACTGTGGCATTCTGCTTACAAAGACTGCACTTTGCTTGACATCTGATGAGATCACAGGCTGAAGTGGCATGGATACAGACTGATAAGGCCATATGTCAGTGGTAATTCCTTTAACAGACCACTGTTGAAGGCTGAAACACTTTAATGTAATCAAGGCTTATGGTTAGTGTTTCTGGAAGCGGACGTGGCATTTGAAAATTCATGTGTGTTCACTTAAATCAGCAGTCAATAAATAGTGCTATGGGTGAACTTACTAAAAACATCTTTAAAAACAGGGGTAGTTCTGTGCAGCTGCACTCAAGTTATTGGGATACACATAACTAAAACCTTGTGTAACTCAGAATTTACCCTTCCTGTCCCTGAAGTTTATAAGGCAGTAAAAGAAAAGGTTGCGGGGGGTGGGTGGAATCCAGCAAAAACAGCTTCAATTATTGCATCAGAAACAAAGAAACTAGCAATGTAGGAAAGCATTAAAGCAAAGAAATAAGCAAATGAATCCCTATCTGAGTTCTCCTCACAGAGATGGGGCGCACTGGGTGTGTCTGTCTCTTCATGTTTGACACAAGCGATTGTTTGCGGCTATGAATCACAACATTGGAACAAGGGCAGGAGTTCAAACTTTGATAAGTGTATGTGCAGGAACAGGGCCTGGGAGAGGTTACAGTCTACAGTGCTGCATGCATAAGCCTGTGCTTTCAGTGCAAGAGCTCTTTTTACAAACTGTCCCCCCACAACTTTTATGGCTCCTGTTGGGGACCCTGAGGCTAGAGCAGTGAAAGAGCTCTGCATGTTAACACTTCCAGGCAGAAAGTTGTTTTGGAAACTGTTTCCTCTGCCAAATGGAAGAAAGGCATTTTACCTAAAGGAAATGACTCCTGCCAGAGAATAAGCCATCAGATCCCTTCCAGATGGAGTTTGTACTTTGAAGCAGCAATATATCCACAGAGACCGGATGGCATTTACCTGAAAGGAAATGGAAATGTCACACATAGATCCTTACACCACACCACTCAGTTGAAAGGTGAGATTTTTTTTTTTTGTACTGGACTCATTAAGCTTTTAAGAATTAAGAACAGGTATATGCAGTGGGCAGGGAGGTGCTCTCAGCGAGAGCAGTGTTCAAAGCTTTCTGGGGTATGTCAGCAGGACTAGAAACAGAAAGGAGGCAATAACTGAGCTAAAGCTGTAGTCAGATGATCCAGACTTGGAGGTAGGCGAGTTGGGGCAGGAGACATTTATAATGGGAAAGAAGAGGAATTGATCTCTGGGATGAAGGGCTCAGTCCATGCTAAGAAGGGAGATGTGGGTAATAACATCCGAGATGGGAACCACTGCTCGCTCACGCTGCTCCTTCAACTCTCTCACCAAAGGCCGCTTCTCCTGGCCAGCAGTAGCTAGGCATGAGATGGGACAACTCAGAAAACCCAAAGATTTAAGATGTGGAAAAATAAGAAATGTACAAGAGAAAATCCGTATTGCTGTGTGATCTGACTTCCCTTGCAAAATGATGCTCTTCCAAGAACAACATTCCTTCCCCATTGTCTTCTCATGTCTCTCCTGCTTCCCATCTCCCTTACCCCAGCTCCACTGACTACAGTCATTTTTCTTTGCTTTATCTGTCTAAATGAGATGGTAACACCCCAGAACAGGGAAAGCCTGCATGTGCAAACTGCCATACCGATTAGTAGTTCTTTGTAATTAGCTGGTCCTGAGCCATTTACAGGTGCCTATTCCAAAACACCTCATATTTCCTGCCCCAGAAAACAGTTGCCCTCCTTGATCTGTTTACTCTTGGGGGACCATCTGCTGTCTCATAAATGCAAAGGGTACTTGATGTGTGATGCTGTTGAAACACAGGAAGTAGTAAAGGGGCTAGTTCTGCACCTCTCTGTACTCAGTGTGCCTAGTTTTTCCATGCACTGCACATTTGTTGGCTTTTTAATCAAATTCATCCACTTTACAACTTTTGCTTTGTTTTGTTTTTGCACTGACGTTAGTAGCAGCATTCTATGAACAGACTAATGTGACTTTTACGGGGGGGCCAAATGTTTGACCTGCTAATTTTGACAGTGTTCTTTTAAGCACACATTAGGAACCATAATTTAAAAGCATTAAAAGCCTGAATTTAGGAGAATGCTGTCAAATGGCTGGATGTGGTGGAGTCTTAAACTAGAGTATTTGGCCTTTGCTCATTTTGGCCCCTTTGCCACTAGGTAGGGTGGAGAACCAAGCTGGCATAGAGCCAAGATAGCTGACAACAGTGTCCCAGCCCACCTCTAGCCTTGGGGCAGATAATGTTTCATATTAATGAACATGAGAGCAGAATTATACTGTTCCCACTGATGTCAGTGGTATGGGATCTGGGCCTCTGCTGAGCTGGGAAAGTATTTTCTCATTTGGAAGGAAGTTGAATGACATGACTGTGCATTACAATGACTAAAGTCTTTCAGCCACTCTTCAGGGTCAGAGTGTGATCCCCTTACACAGAAAGATGGCTTTCTCCACCAGCAGCCTCAGTGGAGGCTAGGCTAAGGTGATCCTCAGCATCGGAGAGTTCGGGGTATTTTATCGTGAGTCTCACAATAGTTGATATTTCTATTAAAGCCCCAGCTCCTGGGGTCAAGTGGCTAGGTGAGAAATCCAGTTTTCATTTTTTTTAAAGTGAGTTTTCATCATTCCTGACTCTGGAGAAAAGGCAGAAATTGTGATCGAAAGGCTCAGAGACCAGGAGACAGAGAAGAAGACTCCACATTGATTATTTTTTGAATATTTTAGCTTTTCAGCTAATCTCACAATTTTGGAGGCCTGACTCATGATATTGAATGCTTGAGGTTGGCGATCCTGAAACTTAGCCCTCAGTAATAATATTTATAGGGATTCTTATGGGTGGTTGAATTCACTGAATTATCAGGACACATTGATTACTTAGTCCATGTTATTAATCAGCTACATCCAGCTGCCCTATCTCCATTCCCTTCTGCAGGGTTCCCTGGGAAACTGGAGTAGACTTAGCAATGCAGCACATAATCCTAGAAGTTTCTCAATACTTTCAGAATATCTTTTCAATTTCAGTTTTTGACATCAAATTTGGTTTGACATACATCCTGACGACCTCTGCATACCATTGAAAAACTCCAAAGGATGTTTCTCCCCCTCTCTCTGCCCTAACTGTAAATATCTTGCAGATGCTCTTCTAATATTTTTTATATTACTGCCAGCTGGCAACTCTGCCGGCATGCCAAAGAATTCCAGACAACATAGCAATGCAACCTTTTTGTCTTTAATACTGGATGGCTTTCCCCCCATATTCCAGGCAACTGATATTTTTAAGTTTCATGTTTTATTTTGCTTCCATCTACACTGTGACCAGAGGATTGAATCTACAATGCAAAGTGAAAATCTGACATTCTCACACACTTGTGCTTGTCAGAATGAGAGTTTCAATTAAACAAACAAATACAGCTGAGTCCTTATGAAGAAGTCCTATAGAATTTTATAGAGAGGAAGATTCTTCCTACAGAATTTCTAAACCAACCCATAACATTTTCTATTGAGTTTCAAAATTCAATAGACAGGAACTCATTCTCTATTAAATGCTATATTTGGTTAGGTAATTCCTAGATGGTCCTATTTGATTTCTATAAAACACTATTACTTCCATCCCTATTAAATTTCACAGGATTTTTCTATAAAGGAATATGAGACTCCTGGTGATGAAGTTAACAGGAGCTGTTAAGTCCCTGAAGAAGTAATTTAATTAGAGAAAAATGCAAAGAGCTGTCACTTTGGATATGCACACTAATAAGCATGGGGGGGGCACGAAATGTTTTGCATACTAATAATTTGTAGTGACTGGGAGAAAGGTGGTTCTGTCCTCACTGACAGGGAAAGAGACAGGTCTGGGACGAAAGATAGAGAATTCAGTTTTGACTCTGTTAATTTTAAGTTGAAACTGAGACCTCCATGAATAGATGTCAGAGAGACAAGCCAAGATGTTAGAGTGGATGGAGGAAGACAGTTTAGGAGTGAAGAGGTAGATCTGTGAGTCACTGGGCATAAAGATGGAAGTTCAAATCATGTGAGTGGATAAGATCAGCTAAAGATAGAGTGTTGAGGAGCGGTACAAGAACAGAGCCTTGTGAGAACCCACAGAACAAGAAGTTGAAGGAACAATCAAAAAAGTAGAAGAAGAATCAGGAAAAGACAGAGTAACGAAACCAAGGAAGGACAAAATTTCAAGGAGGGTGGGATCAACATTGCCAAGCAGTCTAGAAGACTAAGAGGATATGGGCAGAACAAAGGCTCCACGATTTTGCCACAAAGGGTATGTCTTCACTGTAATTAATGCAAGCTGAGGGTCTGCGGGACTCAAGCTCACAGGCTCAGTGTTTGTAAGCCTGGGCATCCATACTGAATATTGACCCAAGGTTTAGAATTTCTGGACACAATCTCCCACCCATGCTAGGGATCTATACTGCACACTGCAGACCCAAGTCAAATCAGTCTATCCCAGACATCCTTGCGCCCTCCCCCCAGGGAGTGCACTGTGGAAAAACTTGGCTGTCCATCCCATGGCACTTTACAGAAAGTTGTTGCAGCCTGCCAACACATCCTGCTGAGCCATCTTTTGGGTCTGCACACTCCTAGCAACCAGAGTCAGCATTGGCAACACGAAGGAGTCACCATCTGAAGAACTTGTTCTGGTTGGGCTTTCACTTCTGTTTCATTAAATGGGCAAAACATATATGGAATGCTGGTGAACATTTCAGCAGTGTTTTTTCACCTACTGGAGGCACCTGTCAGAGGAGGAGGAGGGTGATACAACCTGGTGGGATCCTGTCATCATGCAGAGCTGGGCTGATGAGCAGGGGGTCTAGAACTTTTGCATATGAAGAAAGCTACAATTTCTGGAGCTTTGTGAACAACTTACCATGACCCTCCAGTGTCATGACACATGCATGAGAGTGGTTATGCTGATCCAGAATGGGTTGCTATAACCATCTGGAAGCTGGCTGCCCCAGACTGCTCAAGTTCTGTTGCTAACCAGTTTGGTGTTGGAATGTCAACTATGGGTAAGATGGTGGTGGAGTTTTCTGAGGTAATTAGGCATGTGATTTACCAAAGGGGGTGGACATAAACAATATCCCTGAAGTAATTGCTGGTTTTGAGAAAATGGAGGTTCCAAACTATCCTGAGGCCATTGATGGGACTCACGTGCCCACAGTTTGTCTTCAAGGAGCCCATGAGTACATAAACCATAAAGGGTACTATTCCTTTTTCATGCAGGCCCTGGTGGACCATAGAGGCCAATTTATAGACACCAATGTGGGCTGCACTGGAAAAGTTTGTGATGCCAGGGTTTTTCATCTATCAGGAGTCTACCTTCAGGGACAGTCCAGGACACTATTTCCACCAAATTTCATTGTCATAAATGGAGTAACTATCCCCACTGTTATTCTAGGGACCGCACATACTGCCTTTTGCCTTGGCTTATCAGATCGTAGCTTGATCTCAGAGGCCCTGGCAAAAGGAGGTTTAATAATACTCTCAATAGGTGCAGAATGGAGGCTTTGAAAGTGCATTTGGCAGGTTGAAATCATGTTGGCGCTGTGTACAGAACAGTTTGGATTCCAGTATCATCGATGCTGTCTGCATTATTGTGGCTTGCTGTGCTCATCATAATCTTTGTGAAGCCAGAGGAGAGCCATTTGCCTCTAAATGGACCTATGACAGTAATGGATTGATGAACCAATGCGCTCAGCCAGAAAGTGCACCTGTCACAGCTAGAGCAGGATGCATACAGGCAACAGAAATCCAAGGTGGTTTGTGCGTCCACACTATGAACATGCATAGAGCGATGGACGAGGGAGAGGAATACATTTATGGATGTACTTGTACAGTAATTTTTACAGTAAATGAAATAATGTTGCTGTATGCTATGAATGGGGTGAGGGGTTAATTGTCATGAACGCTTAATTGTGGATGAGGTGACTGCTTATACAATGGGGTGGTGGTGATTTGTATGACATGAGCTGTGGAATTTCATTATAGATTGATGTGAATAGATGTATTGAGAAATTGTGTTGGGATACGACATCCCTGTTGTGCCTTATCAGGTCTTTATCTTTATTCATTGTAATATACATTATATGATAGGACGCTAATAAACTTTTTTTAATAAAGTAAAACCCTTTACCTGTGAACATGTCTGTGTTACAAAAAAGAATATTAAACCGTTGTCAGGGGCAGCTTCCATTACACCACCAAAACACCAGTAATAAACCAACACTGAAACCATTAATAAAATAAAGTGCATAACACAAACATTAAACAGGGCAAAACAGTGAAACCACTGCAAACAAATAATTCCCTACTTTTCCCCTGGCCACGGTTCTCCTTTCCCTTTTTGGTGCCACTGCATGGGGGAGAAGAACTGGAGTGGAGTGAAGGACTGCTGGGGGTATATTTGCCCTAGCATCCAGTCCTGATTGCATGGGCCATCCAACCATAGTATGGTCCAATGCATGCCATGGAGGAGATTCAGGATGTGATATAGGGAGCGCTGGAGCTTGAACTCCTGAAGCCATTAATGCCAGCAGCCTTGCAAACAGGTCTTTCTGCTGAGCTCTATCTTCTTCCCTCAAGTGACCTTCCAGCTGTAGAAAAATACTGCTGCAAGTCTCTCCTTGTTCTGCCTGTCTGTGCCTTTCCACTTGCCAATGAATCCTTTCCCCTTTGGTATTGCATCTACCTGTTGGCCCTGTCCAGGATCTTCATCATAATTCATCTTGGAAACACTTCCTCTTTAACCAGTCAGTGACAATTCAAAATCCCAGGCTCCTACTGGAGTGTGGCAGGGCTGCAGAGGTGGAAGGGCCTGAAAGCAGACAACCAACAGTACAGTTTCTGCACTTCAAAAAAGATACAGTGCATCCTCAAAGAAAAGTGCCTGTGGAATCTCCAGGTCAAATAAATGGTACTTCGTAAAACTAAGCATCAGTATATTCTTAGAGAAACGCTGCAGTTTCCAGAAGCTCCGTGGACACAAGTGAATTAAGTAGAGTGAAAAGAGTGCGCACACAATGCTAAGTTGAAATTTACAAATGCTATATATTTTAAAATTGCAGATCATTCTAGCCTGGGCTGGGTGGCAGTTGCCAGGATATATTACCTAAGATTTGTCAGTCCTTTCAGGCATTCCACATTCTGAAGTACATCACAATCATGGAGGTTCTTGAATGGCAAAGGGACATTCTATTCCAAGCTACCGGTGGCAAGCCAGCAGTACATTCCTGAGAGTTTTTCAAGCTTATGATGTCCTATAGAGGAGGGCTCAGAAAATATGCCCTTCCCCAAAATACAACTACCTATCTGGAGTTCCTACTACGGGAAAAGTAGCGGTTTGCTTGTAGGAATTTGTATCTTTCACTTCTATTTTACCATGTCTAATGAGTTCTCTCCAAAGCAGTTACTTAGTATGCAACCATCTGGTGTAAGCTTGTCAAGAATGTTTTGTAAATCAGCAAATTTATGACAGATGTGAACTATGTACACATTCTTACATATTCTAATGATATTAATGGACAGTCTGAAAATAATGGACAAAGTTCTAAGCTAAGAGATAATGTGCGTGAAGAAATGATCAAAGTATTTGTTTACAACTAGATGGTGGATGGCTGGAATGGTCTTCCAGCTTGATGTGGTGGAGCCAAGTTATATTCATGCATTTAAGCAAAAAATGAATGCCTCTTTGCAATCTAATAAGCTAAAGGGGCATTAGTCAGGTTTGCGTTTGAAAGCAGCTGATTGCTTGTAGGAATTAGTGTGACAATGTGGTTCTGGCGGGACCCAACTGAGAGTGCCAATTCAGGACCAATTGCTCAGACAGGGCAGTCACAGCCCAAGGCTGGGGTTTTTCCACCTCTAAGGCAAACCAAACCAGCCAGACAAAAATGACTTCAGTTTTACCCCACTGGCTAACCACAAGTCACACAAGCAATTCCCTTAGACACTCCAGTCTCCCAGTATCACCACCAGTGCCACCCATCCTGGGGATGAATGGTTATGAAAACCAGCACCCCAGTAAAAGGAAAAGGTTCTCTCGATCCCAAAGGACCAAGCCCCATACTCAGGTCAATATACACATTAGATCTACCCACAAATCACGCTGTTGCCAATCCTTTAGAATCTAAAATCTAAAGGTTTATTCATAAAGGGGAAAAGGTAGAAATGAGATCTAGAATTGGTTAAATGGAATCAATTACATACAGTAATGGCAAAGTTCTTAGTTTAGGCTTGTAGCAGTGATGGAGTAAACTGCAGGTTCAAATCAAGTCTCAGGAGAACATCCCCCGCTGGGTTGGGTCATCAGTCCTTTGTGTAGAGCTTCAGTTTGTAGCAAAATCCCTCCAGAGGTAAGAAGCAGGATTGAAGACAAGATGGAGATGAGGCATCAGCCTTATATAGGCACTTCCAGGTGTAAGAACACTTCTTTGTTCTTACTGTGGAAAATTACAGCAAAATGGAGTTTGGAGTCACATGGGCAAGTCCCTGCATACATTGCTGAGTTTCAAGGCGTATCTGCCTCCTCTCAATGGGTCAATTGTGTAGCTGATGGTCCTTAATGGGCCATCAAGCAGGCTAAGCAGAGCTAACACCAACTTGTCTGGGGTGTTTCCCAGAACTGCAGCACCAATTTGAAATACAGACAGTATACAGCCAATACTTATAACTTCAACTACAAAATGATACAGACATACAGACAGCATAATCATAACCAGTAACTCATAACTTGGTCTTAGACACCTTATATGATCCCCTTTACATAAGATCTGGTGCCACTACAGGACCTTGGTTGCAACCCATGTTCTATATGTTCCCAGTTTATATCAATAATGTCACAATTAGTTATTCAGCATGCCTTCCTCCCCTACTCCCATAGTTGGTTGTGGAGACCAAATGTGTCTTGACACCACTTTGGCAATCCCCAGTCCCAAGGTCTGGTTTGTCTCCTTTCTCCCCTCTTTTTCCCACAGCCCTACTCCTGAAAAACTTAGAGCAATCTCAAGGCTACTCTAACTTGTAATGGTAACAGTCCTCTAGGACTCTTTAACCGCTCAGTGACAGCTCCAAATCCGAGGCTCCTGCTGGAGTGTGGCAGGGCTGTTCTGCTAGTTGTGGGTAGCTGGAGTACAGTATTGCTGCAGATACATCCCCTGCCAGTATCCCATACTAGGTTTCAGGATCTGAATTTGAATGAAATAAGGCAAAGTTGTCTTTAATCTTGCAAAAGCTAATCTGTTCCCATTTAGATTGCATTCTTCTGAAAAAACTCTGTAGCTCCTCCACAATGCTATAAATGAGAGAGAAAAAAGGAAACATAAATCAAAGATATTTAAACGACCTGGATACAGGCCTCACTGGAAGAATCTAAAATGCTTCTGTGGTCACAAGAACAATTTTCACCCCATGTTTTTGGACTGCATAATGCATCATCAAAAGCACTAGACATCAGGAAAGTAAGATTTGATAATGGAAATACTATAGACTTGTAATTTGGTTGTGGTAGCAATTTCTTTAAAAAGACTTCTTATTACCCTAAAAAAAATTAAAACCGTATGTTTCGTGTTCATATATAAAGGACAGCCATTAACAGAGAAATCCCAGTAAAGAGCATGGAGTGTTATAGCAGCTATTGTGATGTAGTGCTACCTTTTATTATGTTTGGAAGCAAGTACAAACACTATTGATCCTGATGAGATAATATACTGTAACAGATTTTTCTAGACAAGAAAATCACTTTAAGTATGAAGTATTATGGACAACATAAATATTAAATAGTTTTTAAAATTGGTTTCATTTGAAGACTGGATTCACCTCCAGGGCTAGAAGTGAACCTATCCTCATTAATACCTATGAAATCGCTGTCAATAGGATTTTATAGGAGGCAAATCAGCACAGAATTTGGCCTTTTGGCATGTCTTATGTTTTTGAAACCATTAGACCAACTAGTTTCACTGAGAAGGTGGGTTTACCCTCATTTTACCCAGCTGATGCTACTATTGGTAGTGATAGAATGTCATCCCATGGATAAGGAGGATTCCTTCTCCAGGCCACACTTTGGATTGCAAAACAGAAGGCTCAGGCCACGTAAATTTTCTTCCAGGATTTGAAGGATCTATCCAGCACATACTGAAGTCAATCAGTTGAAAAATTCCCATTGACTTCAGTGATCATTAAATCAATCCCTGCATAATTTAGGAATGATTGCTGGTGACATTTATGAAGCAAAACTAGATAATTTCACACAGTGGATTAATTTTTCAAACACTTTATCCTATTTTAGACATGTAAATCAAGATGCATAGAAATAAGCTCCTAACCCCTTTGACATTATTGCATTATGTATCAATTTCATAATAATTACAAAGTGTATCATGGTGACTATTAAACAATTAAACTCAAGATAAGATTTCCAAAAGTGACTAGTGATTTGGGGTGCCCAAACTGGGGCACCTTGAAAAAGCTTGATTTTCAAGAAGTTCAGAGTATCACCTTCTGAAAATCAGGACCCTCACATGTGTTTCAGATTGGGCACCCAAACATTAAGGCACCCAAAATTACTAGTCAGTTACGACAATTTCGGTCTTCACTTGAGTTGGCTCAAACTAAAGAGTTCAGCTCTGGAATCAGATCCTTTTCCCAAATTCAGGCATGTTCAGATCAAGTGTTTGGGTTTGGCCAGTTATAGAGATGTGGTCAAACTTGTCAAGTTTGGATCCAGTGATTGAAACCTCTCCAGAGTTCAGGATGGTGGTTAGGGTTCAGGTTCAGGCCTCTCTCTAATTTAAACCCTGCATTTCACTATTTTACAGAAAACAGCAATCTCCAAAGGGACAGTTTGGCTAGTGACCAGGTCTACAAAGGGGGAAATATTTTCACTATCCTGAGGAAGCTAGTACTTGTGATTCAAGAAAAGGTATTTATAATAGGTATTCATACTAGTTTTTACCATTTTTAGATATGTTACAGGGGACTCTAAAGTGTTAATTAAGGAAGAGGAACAACACAGATACTAGCATATCTATAGATGTGGATGACTAACAACTAAAAATTGGCTTCAGCAGAGATCATCAAAGTGTAATGCTGACAGTTCATAGGTGGGTAGGTTCATCTGTTGATATGGCTATCTAGCTGACAGAGCCTGTTTTCATCACACACAGCTTTTGTTCCCTAATAAATATTTAGGCACATTTTTGGACGTCTGGAGTCTTGTCCAGGATTGTGCTCTGAAGCTTTGGATCCCAGTTCATAAATGTGTGGTGACTGACTAAAACAATGTCAGACTGGAGCTGGCTCTCATATGTGAACTTTTCACAGTCATTTCTGTGATGTCTGGGTCCTTTGGAATGTGAGTTTCTTCTTCAAGTGCTTGCTCATATCCATTCCAGTTAGGGTGTGTGCGCGCCGCATGCACATTCGTAGGAGATTTTTACCCTAGCAACATTTGGTGGGCTGGCAGGGCACCCCCTGGAGTGGCGCCACTATGGTGCCGGATATATACCTCTGCCGGCCCCTCCACTCCTCAGTTCCTTCTTACCGCCTGTGTCGGTCGTTGGAACAGTGAAGCGCAGCTTAGCTGATCTCCACCTCCCTAGCGATTCGCTCGTTTCTATGGTAATTGTGTATATAGTTTGATTTCTTCAAGTATAGTTAGTGTTTAGTTATTAGTTCTGTAGTAGTTATTGTAGATAGTTAAGAGGGATCAGGGGTTAGCCGCTTCCCCTCGCCCGGTACCGGGGCCCATGCCCGGTTCACCGGGCTTCAAACCGTGCTCAGCCTGTGATAGGCCGATGCCCACAAGAGACCCTCACGACTCCTGTCTTAAGTGCTTGGGTGAATCCCATCTTACGGACAAGTGCCGCATCT